>NC_057801.1:25242003-25245335 GCF_018294505.1 Triticum aestivum
CACTTCCTTTCGTGCGAAGATGTAGCTGGTGGGTCCCAAAAGTCAGGGGGGTGAATCATTTTTTTCTCGGACGCACTTCCTTGCATGCGAAGATGTAGCTCATGGGTCCCAGCAGTCAGGGGGCGAATCATTTTTTTCGCGAAATACGGTGGCCCGTCCGGTGGGTCTTCGCTGTGAGGTGGAGGAATAATTATTTTGCACGTAATAAGGAGGCACTTCCTTGCGGCTGCCGTGGACCCAGCTGTCAGCCTCTCCATGTACAGTCCACGTCCGATGGAAGTGGTTCCTTGACCACGTTGACCATGCCGCGCCGAGAGCACCACGATGGTGGACGACGGCGAGGCCTAGGAAGGGGACAACGCGGAGCCGGGGAAGATACGGTAGTGGATGCACACACGGAGAGGAGTACGAGGGTTCACTGGTTCGGCTGCGCTGCCGTCGCCGCAGAATAACAGGGGGTGTGGGTCAATGGGTGAGTGGAGGGATGGCCTGGCCAGCGGTGGGAGTAGTAGGGGGCGGTGAGGCCTCTGCGGTAGCACAGCCGACCACCGGAGGCAGCAGCAGGCGGCACGACCGGCGCTGCTTTGGGCGGCTGGAGCAAGAAGACCAGAGGTTGAAGAAGCACGACCGCCGTTGGATGGACATCGTACGGTCACTGGAGCTAGAATCGTTTATATTGACTATGTTGACAAAGCCCTTGGTACGTCAACTTAGTAGGCCCACAGGTCAGCTTCAAACGGTGCGCCCCAGATGTCAGGGGGATGAATAATTTTTTGGGCGGTTGAAGCTAGAATATCCGAGATTGAAGAAGAAGCACGACATCCGTTGGATGGACATCCAACGACCACTGCTGCTAGAACCGTGTGTTGACTATAAGTTGACAAAGCCTTGCATACCCGTCAGCTCTATTTTTTTAGGGGACGCGTCAACTTAGTAAGGCCAGAAGTGTGTGACAGAGAACTTATAGCCCATTTGAGATCTGTAAGAATGTGTAGCCCATTTTTGAATTCTAATGGAATTTACTACAGCCCATTTACAGTTTGTTAAAAGTACAGCCCATTTCAACCAACCGTTCAAAACAGAATTCAATAAAATTTCCCACATTTTGATGGGATCCGAATATTTTTATCCCGAAATTTTAGTCAGATTAAATACAATTTCAATATAAATTTATATTGCGTAAAAATTCAACGAAACATTCCGCTTGCAACAATTAATGAAATTAAAATGTTCAATTCCAAAAATATTATTTTATAAAGTAATCACTGTTTGGTGCATTTTTTTATAGTTACTACCCAGTTTTTATAATTACATCCCATTTATTATTTCTTAAAGCCCATTTTCTTGTTAAGCCTAATGCATCCCTCCTAGGAAAGATTTGCAGCCCAGCGGGGCGGAGAATAACAACTTGACCTTGCCTGGGTATTCCTAAAAAAAGTATAGCTGGGCTAGCCATTTTCAGCTTGAAAAAAATTAATATCTGGGCTGGATATCTGGCCTGGACTAGACGGGCCACAGCCCGCCCAGTTAATACCTGCAGTGATGTTTTCGTTGTTGTTCAGAGGAGAAAAATTAATATCTGGGGTAAACATCAAAAAACTCTGCAGTGCTCACACCTCAAAAACACAAATACTGCTCGAGCTGCTTGGTCCCAGCTGTCGGCTGCTTCTTGTGCAATTCTCTCGTTTATTGACTACTCCCTCCTTTCTGGTTTATAATGCTCAATTCAAAAATCTCACCAATCAAGGTAGATGGCGAGTGGTGGAATACTTTTTCTAATTTTGCAAAAGCACCTAATTAATGCTCTTGTTATCCTCAAAAAATTATGTTTATCAATGCATTAATTGCAATGCATGCATGCATAAAGTACATGCATTGGTTAATTTTCTCTTAATACTTGCATGCAATGATTTAATGCACCTTGGAATCTGAACATGTGATGGAAAATAACCAAATTGAGCCTTATAAGATGGAAAAACTAAAATTTTGAGATAAGCCCTATAAACCGGAAAGGAGGGAGCACATAGGTAGACAATGGTGTGGGACTGTGATGTCAGGAAACCAGGAGGAAGCAAAATAAATTATAGTTATATATATATATATACATACATACATAGGTATGCTAAAGTAAGCCTGAGCGTAGAATTAGATTGCGTACGCTCCGGCCAGGCCGCGTGAGGCAAAAAGCAACTCCTCCCACGCTAGCACCCTCTGAGCGGTTTTATTTTGTACGTAAATTTCCTTTGATTGGTCGTAAAAGTGGAAACCAGCATTAGGGGTAGTAATCTGATTCCAGTTGATAGTAAAGTTATGCATTGTATGTAGTAACGATTAATTATAGTAGTAATTGTACGTGACAGATGGCACAGATTCTTGTTACTAGAAATAGAGTCTTTTTCTACTTGTACTATACTGCTAAAATATATAGTGATGAATGATTTTACCATGAAATCTACCGTAACGGCTTACACGTCGTCCACACGCTTAACCAGGCCCAGGTTCCTCCTTTAGTAATGAGTTACGATTAGCCAATCCCTCCCACACCTACAACCCGGACCAACCATTACCATCAAGTAATTGGCCCTGCTGGAAGTAGTAATGTATTATCATCACTATAATTACCATGAGCACACGTAGTAATGGATTACTACATATAGGCCTTATTTTACTAGGTTTACTCATTATGGTCGACTTCATCATTTTTGTGCATTAATGCGCGTAGTAAATAGTTACTACTCCCTCCGTCCCGTAATGTAAGATGTTTTTCGACACTAGTGTCGAAAAACGTCTTACATTACGAGACGGGGGAGTACATGTTAACGAGGTTTTACTATGATTAGGGCTCAAACCCTAGACATGTAGTAATCCATTACTACATATAGGCCTAGTTTTACTCGGCCTACTTATTACCAGTGCACGTAGTAATTCGTTACTACATGTTAGCAATATTTTACTACAATTAGGGCTCTAACATTGGATTACTCGTTGCATGGTAAAAATCTTTATCCATTACTATCTCTACTACTCCCGGTTACCGCCAATAAATAGTGCCAGTAGAATCAGGATACATCGAACCATGCATGGTAATAAAATTAAGTGCTTTACTTTTTGTTGCAAAGACCGTTACCCTAAACCAAATTAGCGGCGGGGAGCAGGTTCTCCGGGCGACCGTCCCGCCTAATTAGCATTGGCCGGAGCGCACGCTAAGCAAATATGCGCGCTCGCACAGAATAGCGCAGCCGCATACATACATACATACATACATATATATATATATATATATATATATATATATATATATATATATATATATATATATATATATATATATA
>NC_057801.1:25245613-25369264 GCF_018294505.1 Triticum aestivum
GCGTACATGAGGCTATGAACCTGGTGGGTCCCCATTGTCATCCTATCCAAGTAAAGTGATCTCCTTGCCCGCGCGTGCTTTCCGCCCGAAATAGTCAGCGCCGGCCGCCCCGCTTCCCGGTGCAGGCGATTGCTCCGCCTTCAAACGACACAAGTGTCGTCTGTCTGTCCATCTACCGCACACATTAATGGTACGCGGTTGCCGAGGCGGCTACTCCGGTGTCACACGTCCGTCCCTCCGCCCTCCCACCATTGCTATGTAAACTACTGCGCCGGCCATAGCCGCAGTCATCCGCATCCGTTGGCTTTCTCCTGTCCACACCACTACTGCCCACCATGGCTTCCTCGCGCTCCAGCGCTCTTCGGGATGGGTGGACGATGGACCACAAGGAGATAACAGTCATTGCTGCCGACCGGCTGGCCGGCAGGCAGCCGAAGGACGACGACGTCCCAATGGAGTACATGGTAGTCGACGATCCAGCGGCAACCACCTCCTCCGTGCCATCCTCGCCGATGCATTGCACCATGACCATCGGCGAGGCCCGTGCCCAATATATGGACAGGGTGAGCCAGATGCGTGAGGAGCAGTTACGGGAGGCGCACGCCGACGCCACCTACAACCACCATCTCCTCCAGGAGCACCTGCAGGCAGAGGAGTAGATCGCCGTGGAGCGGGCGGAGCAGGAGGCGCTGCTTGACTTGTACCGCTCTGCCCGCAAGGGCCGCCTCGAGCGCTGGCGGTACCGCATGCGGGTGGCGAGGCTGCGGCCGCCTACAAAGAGGCTAGCAAAGAGGGCGATGAAGCGGACGAGGCACTATTTGGCGAGATCGAGGACGAGGCAGAGGACAATGCCGGCTCCGACGAGTCCCCGCTCCGCTGGCGTCAATGACATCCTGCTCCCCCGACGCCCCGCAGCACCAACAACGAGGCAGAGGACACCGCCAGCTTCGCCGAGGCTCCGTGGAGCCAACAACGAGGTAGAGGACACCGCCGGCTCCGCTGAGGCCCCGCCCCGCCAACAACGAGGCAGAGGACATCGCCGGCTCAGCCGAGGCCCCACCATGCCGGCAACGTGGGGGAGGATTGCCATCGCTCCGCTAAGGCACCGCCCACCGGCAACGAGACAGAGGCATCGCCGGCTCCACCGAGGCCCCGCCCCGCTGCCAACGAGGCCGCGCCACACAGAAAACGAGGAAGAGTAGAACACGGTAGGTCGCCGCCGCTCGGGTCCAAGTAAGGCCACCGCTGCTCCCCTCCGGTTGAAGCCAAGCTAGGCGGGTTGACCATTGATGACTGGTTAGCTTCTTGGCGGCGACGTGGAGTCGGAGAGCTGCGCTGGAGAAGAACGCTGCTTCTACTTAACTGCTGGTGCAGTTGGCTGACTGACACGTGGGCCCAATAGGCCACATGTCAGTTATGCAACTGCACTTGCAGTTAAGTCACTGAAGCTTCTGTTCGGCTCAGTGGGACACAGGCGGGTAGCTTCGGTTAATTAATTATACCTCCAGCGCACCCCTTTTTAGTTTTTTTTGGAAAAGGAGGATGACCCCCGGCCTCTGCATCTGGGAGATGCATGCGGCCACAAACACGCCTTTTTAGTTGAAGAATGTATGAAATGTAATGAAATCCGACATGTTTATATGAAATCCAACCGTGTATGAATGAATTTATTTCGATTAGTTCGAATTCCTGTATCACTGGCATTGGATGAACATGCAAAACAATACGTACTAGCATTATTCCTAGGGTGATCACCACGTTTGCAGCAGTTTCACATGTACTCCCTCCGGTCCTTTCTAGTCTGCATACAAGTTTTGTCTGTAGTCAAAGTATCTCTACTTTGACCAATCTTATACAAAAAAGTATGCACTTTCACAATGTGCGAAGTAAAAAGGAACAGAAGGAATACAAAGAGTTTGAGCAGCTTTTTAGCGTTTCTGTACATTGCAATCAAACACACAGGCCTGGCAATTCATAGAGAACATTCAAAACAATCGATGATTATGCATCTCAACGACTCACATGTCAGAGGCAATATTTACTTCACAACTAAAGAATAAAGAAAAAAATGATCGCCGCTGCTGACAGCAAAGGGCGTCCCATTCAAAAATATCAAACGCATATCTTGCTAACATCAATGAGCAAAATTTGACAAGGTTGTCCCATTCCAAAATATCAAATGCCTACGATTGTGGAATGGGCAGGGTTTGCCATCAGTTCGGACATTGACATGGCAACTCGTGCTAAATAAACCAGCTGTTCTTTTTGTGCAGTTCCACCAAAATCAACCAAATTCGCGCGTAGCTTGTATGATTTCGCCCTTATATGTTGCAACGCCTTGAACTTATGGGCACCTCCTTTCTTGTGGTGAAAATGAATGATTCGATGTATTCATGAACATTTTGTGCAGTTCCCGTTGAAATCAAGCTGAGCACCCCTGTTTGCACAAATACAAAAAAGTGATTAGTATAAAGCAAACTGTACTGTGAATTGACAGTTTCAACAGGCACATACATGGTCCATGTAGAGCACACTTTTAGAAAAATGGAACTCACCAGAAAGAATCCTAGAACAACATTGTACTCGCGCATCACAACAAAAAAATGGCGATTTGTCAGTCCTTCTGAGCTGAAGTTAGTTTGCTCTTGTGGGGAGTAATGTAACCATCCTTCAACTACTCCTTCTAATGAGAACATAGAGAGTGCTTCTTCATCCTGGCATAATCGGAACTAGTCACTTCACGTACTCCATATTCTTCTTCAGAGGAAGATGATCCTGTTGTGCAAAGACAAGAGGACTACTAAATGCTAGCATCCATGTTTGCTCGAAAAAAAAGAAAGGAAATATTTAAAACAACACAGATGAAGCACTTCCAAAGGACAATACCACTTTTTCATGACAGTATCTAAACAGTAGCACAACACCAATAGAGATGACAAAGCTCAATCATACGGATGAAATCAGTGGGCGAGTACCAACCTTTGTCAGGAGGCTGATTGTGTAGAGCATACAGATGAAGCACTTCTCGGGAACCATCTGTTGCTATCTACGGGGGTGGCCATTCTTACTATATACTCCTCGATTAGTTTAATGTTTCCAACATCTTCTTGTGCAGTTCCACTAAAATATATGGTATCTTCAAAGAAGATCCTTGTTTGCACAAGTAGAGATAATTACGTATGGCATCAAATGAGTGGCAAAACAATTGCTAGTTCCAGCCATACCAATAAATTAAGATGCAAAACTATATCATTACTTGTGTCATCACAGTTCCAGTGCTTCATTACAGCACCGAGAGTTGATTTTTGTTTTTCTTCCGCTTGTTCTTCCCCGTCATCACTTGGTTCAATAACAGAGAAGCTTCGCCTTCAATGTAAGATTTGGCATGTCAATTAGGGAGCACAAGTATAGTACTAAACTTAATTTTCTAATGAAAGTGGCAAAATACAGGCCACCAGTTGTGAAATTTCCTTATCTTACCTCAATGGGATATTACGGTGCACATACAGATTGGAAGTCTTGTCTCCATTTGTGCAGTTCACTAAAATCAAGCATCATTATCGTACAAGTAGCACAACATATGAAAGCACACTGCAGAATCACGTGAAAGAAGGCTAGCACTGACCTCTCATGATGCGGAATTCAAACAACTCATAAGAAGAAGATCTGAACCAAATTCGCCTTAACGGATAGGAAGTAAGATCTCCTCTTGTGCAGTTCCACTAAGATCAAGCAATCAAGCAACGTTGTCGGTGTGACATTTTGGTTGAACTGCACAAAACACTCTTAAAACAAAAGTGTTTTGTGCAGTGCAACAAAAGATCACAATGGCAACAAAGTGAAGTAGATAACCCTGTTTACACAGAGGTGCAAAGGAAACAATTAGTGGTCAATAACGGTGGATGACACAGAAGCCAACAAAAAGAAGCATCTACCTTATCTAAATGGGAAAGAAAGCAAGACAGTAGCATTTCTCAAATGGTGGCATTGATTAATATTAACATAGAGACTATATTAACAATAAAATTCGTTAAACATGTAATTTGCTTTTAACTGTGGCATTGCATCAATTTTCCAGCGGCATTATTAGAGGGTGTTTGTTTACAGGGACATTTTGGTGTAGGGACTAAAAAAACTCCGTGTCAGTCACATCTAAACCAAACAGGAGGGACTTTTTGAGACTAAAAGTGGGCATTTGGGACTAAAGAAAGAAGACCCCGAGGGAGTCTTTTTGGGACTTTTTCCAACAGTTGCCCCTGCCACGCATCGCACCTTGTTTCTATTAGTTCATTACTAGGGGTAACATGGTATTTTATCATGTCATTGAATAACCTCTAGTCCATGTTTAGTCCCTGGAACCAAGCAGGTAGGGACTAGCGAGTTTTTAACCAAACAGGGCCATAGATTAACAACAGCTAATGAGTTGCACGGGACAGTGGATGCACCAGCACCATGTGCATCTACCAATGTACTGTGGTCATGCATAGTCTGTTGCAACAAAGAACAAACAACTAAGGAGAATATTTGTGTTGGTCCCAGTTTTGTTATCTTTAGACACCTTTCCCTATCTGAGCGCAGCAAATCTAGTCCAGCTCAAATCTAGTCCCTTCCTTTCCTTTTTGAACTAGTACTTTTGCCCCTTCCTTTCCTCTTTGAACCACGTCCTAGATTTATGCGATACAACTTTCCCCACTACTTTCCCCCATTCCTTTCCTCTTTGAACCACGTCCTAGATTCATGCTATACAACTTTCCCCCTTCATTTCCTCTTTGAACCACGTCCTAGATTCATGCTATATACAACTTTTCCCACACTTTCCCCCACTCCTTTCCTCTTTGAACCACGTACTAGATTCATGGTATACATGCATGTGGAGCAAGTAAAATATACCTTAAGGTTCTTGGGGCGTGGTTCGATGGGAGACGGGACGGCGGCAAAGAAGAAGGTTTGGAGGCCCTCCCGCGCCGCCGCTGGGTGGAAAGTGAATAGCAGCGCCGGTCGTGGATTCCCTCCCTCGCCGATGGCGACAATGTTAAGCCTCCTTCCCTTCCCGACGGACGGATCCTGCCGGCTCTTTGAGCAGCAGTGAGGGGAGAGAGAGGCCAACAAAGTCTTGTTTAGATCTGGAGAGGGCGAGAGAGTGTGAAGAGAGCAACTACAAGCACTGAGGATCCAGTGGGAGAGGGCGAGAGAGTGTGAAGCGAGCAACTACAAGAGCTGAGGCTCCAGCGTGTATATATATACTAGAGAGAGAGTGTGAAGCGTGCAAACCCTAGAAAACATTTTGACTAGTCAAAGAATCCTCCTGGCACAAAATTATGCTCAAGTGTAGTTATCGAACCCGAGACCTCAAGTTTGATGAGCGAACAGGCTAACCAGCTACACAACCCTCCCGTTATGTTCAACGAGAGGGAAAATAACCTTTTATACATTCCTGCATTCGTGTGACAAGCATGCCGTGTTTTTTTGTGTGTGTGTGGGAGTCATTGGGATTTCAATCATAATCGTGTCATGTGGCTTTGGTGGTAAGACTATCCACAGTGGTGCAGAAATAATGCAGCCTTAGTCACCTTACCTCTCTCCACGTAGTACGTTGGGTCCCACCAGTCAGAGGGTGAAACAAACAAATTAATAAGAAAAATTAAAAGCGCCAGCGGTGTATCTTATACCTCACACATCTCGCTACTGCTCGGGAACACTGTCCAATTGATCCCTCTGTTCGCTCACGTACTATTTTAAGTGAATCCTTATTATAACATGCACACAAATTTTGGGCACTTGTATTCGACTTAAGTCAGTGTGCCACCGTATCTCGTATACTTACTACTCCCTCCGTCTAGGTGTAATAAGTCACGTTAGAAGGTGCAACGGGACCAAGGTGCGTGCGTGTGTGTGTGTGTTTAACAGCATGTGTGTGTTAGAGAGAGCGACAGATCGACCTACTCCTACAGAGATATGGTGTGTAGTGTACGATTTTAGCCGCGAGAGTCGGTGCATCCTCTCGTTTCCGGGCGTGTCCGGTAGGGACATGCGGACAGCTGCCACGCCCGCTCCTGACCAGCCTGGCCCACCCAAAGCCCCTCCATCGCCCGCGCGCGCTTCCCGCCCGAAACGGTCAGCGCCGCTCCAAAGAATCGGTGCCGCATTCATGCCCGGGCAGAGCGGACGCGACCTCTCACTGGCGCAAGAGTGATGGTTGCTTCGTCCGTCCAACTTACTGCTGGGTCTATGTGATTTGACGGCTCATTGGTCTTTATTACTGAGGTGGTAGGACTGCTGGATGTCCCACGCTTTCGGCGAAAGGAGGTAGTAGATTACAATTTTCTCCATTCTTACAGCGGAGGAGTGCAAGAGCAGTGAAAACACGCAGGCTCAGTGATTACATGGCCCACCTCACACTATCACCGTGCGACACCTAACTCTTTACATAGTACTCCCTCCGTTCCTAAATATTACTAGATGAGTCCCCGCTCGTTGCCGCGGAACAGCGGTATATCTCTCTGCGCAAAATTATCGATTTCATAGAACTAAAAAAAATCTATAACCGCATGACAAATGTGGTAGCCAAACTAAATAAACTCCCATCATCATTTAGATCATCCCACGTAAGGAAAAAAGATCAGCCAACTCCTACTGCATAATGGGATTATATTTTTCTTTTTGACATGTTAATGGGACTTAAAAGCTCACTTACATGCATGCTACCGGTGCATGCTTGCATGCAGACATGTTGATGTGATTTAAAACCCACTCACATGCATGTGCCACGGTATTTCTGCATGCTTGCATGTGTCTTAGTGCGGAGCCTCTCAACGTCTAGATCAGACTGCTATTATGGGCTGATTTACTTCATCTAACGCTACGTCAATTTTGATGATGTGGCTCAAGGAGAGGATAGAGAATTCCTAGTAGTGGGGGCTAGCTATTACTAGTAGATAAGTCTTTGTAGAGATTCCACTAGGTGAACTACATACGGAACAAAATGAATGAATCTACACTTAAAATGCATCGATATACATCCGCATGTGGTTCATGGTGGAATCTCTACAAAGACTTATATTTAGGGACGGAGGAAGTACTAGTATAGTACGTACTGTAGTTTATCTGCGAGATAAATTTGTACAATGCTATGAAGCTTCCAGCTTCTGTTACATGTATCTTGCGTCCAAGGTTGCCCGTTGCAACATTTCATCAAATACAAAGGAGACTAACATGCATGCTATTGCATCTCAATGATTGACAGATCATAGCAAATATGTACTCCCTCCGTTCCAAAATAAGTGTCTCAACTTTGTGCAAACTTTAGTACAAAGTTGTACTACTACTAAAGTTGACACTTATTTTGGAACAGAGGCAGCTAAAGAAAAAAACGATCCATGCAGTCCCTAGCCCTTGAACCGTGAACCCTGACCAGGCTTCAATTTGCTGGCAACGTTCGAGCTTCCTAATAAATGAAGTTTGCAACCTTTTGACCATCGGATCATTTTGTGCAGTTTCACCAAAATCGAGATGAGCATCCCTGTGGCAAAGAAATTGAAGAAGCGTGATTAGAATAAGATTACTAGGACTAGTTGATGAGACATAAACTCATCACAAATACAGTACGTAGAAGCCAGTAGAGGTATCAGGTATGTGCGGGGCAAAGAAGTAGAGAAATATCCACAGGGAGTGATGTGGGCAGCTGGAGCAGTGGTGCAAGCCGGCTGTAAAGGGAGTTGTACCTGAGGGACGTAGCTCAACCTTGAGGAGGGCGGCGGGAGGCGGCAACTGCCCACGTCGCGGCAGTGAGCAAGGGACGAAGGCAACCTCACCGGCTTTGTGAGAGAGAACGGCGGGGACCCCTGATCGGGACGTGCCGACAGTGGGTTTTCGCCGTCGGCGACGGCCACCGCATCTACACTAAGCATCCACCCCTTCCCCAAGCGGACGTGATCCGCCGGGATGTTAGAGATGTGGCCACAGTCGTTTTGTGCGAGAGAGTGTGAAGAGAGCAACCCCAGCAAGCAACCGTGTAGGCTGGCCCGTCCTGACTATGTATATAGTGGAGCGGTTTCCTTTTCTCTCCATATGAACCTATCATATTGCGTACGTGCCACTGAAGAAAAAAATTATTTATAAATGACGCGGCACCTACTACTCGTTCTCCTATAACCTTGCGCTTGGCATCTCCAAAATATTAACCTTGCGATTGGCTCTTCGCCTCTTCGGGAAGTCGAGCAATAATGGTAGTGCAGTATATATCGTTCTGGCTATATGAGACCGAATGAATTGCTGCACGTCCACCACGTGGGCGAGGGTCGAGGGGCGAGGGAGAGTGCTACTACATACGGAGCAAAATGAGTGAATGTACACTCTAAAATACGTCTATATACATCAGTGTTTGGAGTATGTACTAGTAGTTCATACTGAAATCTACTAAGGACATATATATTCCAAACAATATGATATAATCTCTATAACCAAGGTAGTAGGGACGAGGAGTAAACGGAGGGAGTAGTAAATTTTTTTCTCCTCGTCCTGCGAGCCACCGCGCGCATGGGCGAGGGAGGAGCAAGCTTCACCTCATCCTGCGAGCCACCGCGCCCGTGGGCGGGGGAGACGGCGTACTAAGCAAGCTTCTCCTCGTTCTGCGAGTTGACGGGACACATCAAAAGTACTCCAGTGTATAGAGCCTTGCCTCTAAGGTAGGCCCCACATGGTTTGCCTCTTTTTTAATTTAACATAACGCGTCAAGTCGCAATTTGTTTGTTCACCCGTGGTAGACGATCCTCCCTCCACCAAGTGGACAACCAGTACACGTGCCAAATTACCACGTGGGCTGCCTTTTTCGTACAGAAATGAGCTCCACCGTGTACCCGCGCGGGTGTGGTTGGGAAAGAGACGGGAGTACGTGCGCCGTGCATGCACCTCTTCTCTTCGTGCACGTCCCCCACCTACGTGGGTGTGTGTGAGAGATACAAACCGCGTTCGTGAGTGTTTTTTGTTTTGTGGTGGGGTGGGGGTGGGGTGGGGGTTGATTTCGTGAATTATTTGTGGGAATATGTGTCGATGACATCTCAAACAAAATTTTGCATGCAATGTGTGTGAAATGGAGGCCTATCCATATCATACATAGAGGGTCGGGCAATCCACGAGAAGAGAGGGAGGGGTCATAGCTATCGATAGAGTCGAAGAGAGGATCAAGTGGGTGGGTGCGAGATCGATGAAGAGAGCCATCGAAATTGTGTGTGTGTGTGCAAGTCAAAGATATAGGGCGACTGGCCTACCGGAACGTTAGAGGGCACATGTCAAGTTTGTGTGTGGCAGGGAGACATGACTAGAGCGCTTGATGTATCGGTGTGTGGGGGGGAGGGGTGGGGGAGGGTAGGCAGAGGCCTAACTATAGAGGTAGAACGACTCGTATATGTGTTGAGAAGGAGAGACCCAGCTATGTCTTGAGGGAGATCGGTCGACATCCATACATAACTGAAGGACGGGAAATATGATGGGACAGAGAGAGAGAGAGAGAGAGAGGGAGGGAGAGGGAGGGAGAGGGGTAGAGTGCTGGATGGGTGATGGAGTTGCTTCTCGGAGATGTTGGGAGAGGCCTACTAGACAAACTGAGGGTGGAACTGCAATGTTATCAATAAGAGTGGGGATGTGTTTCTGTGTGTGCCTGTGCGTGATAGATCTGTCGGGACGCATCCATGGATGATGAAGGGGAACCATGTGTTTGGTAAGCAAACCTAACTAGATCGGTAGATCAATTGTTGTTTGTCGGAGGAAGGGAGAGACACAACTAATGAGGTAGATCGATCGATGTGTGGGTAAAAACGAGTTATAAGGACCTAGCTGGCTATATGTATAGCGAGAGATCGGTCGGTGTACGTCCATTTGTTAGAGGCAAATAAGGCCCAGCGAGACGGATAGACAGAGAGAATGGAGCTAGGAGGTGGTGCGAGAGGCCCAACTACTAGCTAGATAGGGGGAGGAGTGTGCGGTTGTGAGATCGATGAAAAGAGGGGTGAGAGTTTACACGTGTGTCTGACCATATGAGAGACACGAGGCAAGGACACATAAAGGAGGAGATTGAAGCTGTGTGTGTATGCTGTAGGCAGGCATCGCTGGAGAGGTTTATCGATCGGTGTGTGTCGGAAAGGAGTTGTGGAGACTCTGGGAGAACGACCTAAAGAAAAAAATGAATGTGCCTGGTGGATAGAATGCCGAGGGAGGGGAGGGCGAGGAGGGCGTGTGCATGCACGAGAGAAAGTTAGTGGTAGCTACAAAGGTTAGAGGATTGTGTGGGTGTAAGAGACTAACAAAGATCATAATTTGATATGAAAGCGGATTCATATATTTGAATAGGAGATCATAGTGTTTTAAACATTGCATGCATGAATATAGCGGTGATACACGTGCTGTGCACATGTTATACCATAATGTGATAATGCATGGCGTTTGCAACTCACAGCTAAATGCCGAACAATCTAAACCATACTATACATCAAACAATCTCACATTTTATTTGAATTTGTGATAATGTGTGGCGTTTGCAGCTTACAACTAAATATCGAGCAATCTAAACAATACTATATATCGAACATTCTCACATTTTATTTGAATTTGTGGTAATGTGTGGTGTTTGCAACTCACATCTAAATACTTGTAGGCGTAGGGGGCGGGGCACCATACATAATGTGATAAACACATTATACATATGAGACATGGTTTAGATTATGAAGATCTAGCTAGAGCTAGAAATGTAATGTGATTTGAAATCAAAATAAAGTGGATTCAAAAAATCTAGTTCGAGTTCATATAGTACACATAGTTCATATGTAACTCGATACTGATCATGTGGTGTGCTGTGAAGATAATACACAAACGATGGTTTAACTTGACAATAATGATGATTGTAGATCTTATTAAAACAGAGAAACGAATTCAAATGCTTTGACTTCACAACAATCATTACTGTAGATCTTATTCAAATTTAGTTCATATTGAAGCGGTAGTATATACGTTTGGAATGCACTAAAACGTTCATTTGAGTAGTAGGTTGCATGCATTATACACGTAGCGAAATATTTTAATTGAACATAACATGAATTCAAAGTTTTGAATGACATTTGTAGTGCGCATTGATTTGGTACAGTACACGTTAGGCTTGTCTGGAAATTTCAACCCGCGCCTTGTTAGCCCGAAATATTTAAGATATATCTTTGTCTCGTTGTGCTCCAACAACTTCCTCCATCTCAACCCGCGCCTTGCTATACCGAAATTACAACGCGCGCGAAAACTCCCACCTCCTGTGAAATCCCGACACGTGAAATGCCCGTGGTACCCCTGAACCGAAAGAACCGCCTCAAATCGGTGGGGGGTACGTTCATAACTTACCCCACATTTTGGACAAGCGCGTCTCTAAGCCATGGTTCCCCACTGCCATCCCATCCGCCCACCCATTCGTACACCGAGGCCGCGAAAACCCGTGACGAAACCCCACACCCTGCTCCGTCCGCCACCCAGCCGGAGCTTCTTCCCCGACGACGTCGTCCACAGCAACACCTCGACGTCCCTCATCCACCGTACCGGATGAGGATCCGTCGTCGATCTCATCGTCCCGCCGGTTCAGCCACCCCGTCCTCCACCTCCAAGGAGCTGCCCCGATGTTCCCCTCGTCTTTCGCGCCACCTCCATTCCCACACCGTCGTCTTCACCTGCACCACCAGAAGAGCATCATCATCACCGTTTCCTCGGATGAAGCTGCGGCCTAATCGGCGCCACCAAAGAGGTTGTACACTAATCGCCGCATTTTCTTCTTGATTCGATCTCACGGTGCTGCCGGCGCTCGGTCCCGAGCCGACACGGTGCGGCTCCATCCACGGCGGTGTCGCCGGCCACTTCCTCCATGGTGTCGCTCCCTCGGCGGCGACGTCCACATCAGTAGGAGCTGCTGCTGCTTTAGCTCTCGCTCGCGCTGCTGCTCTGCTCTTGCTCTCGGTCCCCTGCCTAGTCTGCTCTTGCTATTGCTCTTGCTCGCGTTGCTGCTCTCGCTCTTGCTCTTGCTTGCGATGCTGCTCCGATTTGGCTACACTTCAGCCGACTGAATCGACTTTTGGGTCAGTCGATTTCCATGGGGTGGGCTCGATGGGGTGAAGGAAGAACCAGCCGTAGCAGGGAGGGCGGCTCATCGGAGAGGTACCCCACTATCTATCTTAGGGTTCAGGATGGGGGCGGTGGTCGCCGGCGGTGGCGGGGCGTTGGCGGGGCGGTGGCATGGGGATCGCCGGAGAAAAAGCTCGGCACGGGGGGGCCTAGAGGGATGGCCGGGGTAGCGGCAGACCGGCGGTGGGGAGTGTTTTCGGGGTGGGCGGGGCGGCGCAATGCCGGCCGCGGGCGGCGGGGGGCTACTGTTTGGCCGGTGGTGGCTGGCGGCTCAGGGGGGGGTGGAGGTTGAAGATGAACCGCATGCCATTGATTTCGTACAACGGCTGCAAAATCGACTGACCAGAGATGAAAAAGTCAATCGACCGACGTGTAGCCTCACCTTGATAGTGCGTTCAGTTTCGACAGCAAAATTTAGTTTCGACAGCAAAATTCAGTTTGGACAGTTAGGTTCAGTTTCGACAGTTAAGTTCAGTTTCGACAGTTAAGTTCAGAGATGAGCGTCTGATGTATTTTACATCTAGCACTTTGTGGTTTTGTATTTTACGTCATGTATTGGAGATGCTATTAGAATTCCACTCAGGTTAATGTTGTTCATTGTCTCTCTTGTCCTGCTTCAGCCTCGGCGTCGTACAACTCACCGGAGCTGCTCCAACGACGAAACCCTCCATCACAGCGGAGCAGTACCTCGGGCTCCATCTCCAGACGCCTAAGATCTTCTTCCCCTCCTCCGACAGCAAAGTCAGCCGGAGCATCCTCACTGGCCAACCCAATCACGCTGAGATCGACATGGCTTCGCCAAAGAGGTTGTACACTTGTTGCATCTCTTTTTTACTCTACATGTTATATATATTGTCCACTGAGCACACGGATTTGTTCCTTTAGTGTCTCCTTGAAAGAAAAAACGTAGGAATTTTAATTTTCACTTGTCCTCCTTTTCAAATTCCTATTCATGAAGCACAAGACTAAGAGATAGTAGCATAATAGCATTATAACCATACATTTTCTTGTGGTTTGACTTAATCTCACCATGCTTCTTTGCATCCTGTGATCTTCCAATTGTTGTGAATCAAACACCCAGATTGGCAGAAATCCTGTGTTTTTAAATTCTCTGTTTTGCACGTGCATTCCTATCCTATTCCTGTCTATTTCCTATCCCTGCATTGTT
Organism: Triticum aestivum; assembly: GCF_018294505.1. Classification (NCBI taxonomy): domain Eukaryota; kingdom Viridiplantae; phylum Streptophyta; class Magnoliopsida; order Poales; family Poaceae; genus Triticum; species Triticum aestivum. The sequence goes on from NC_057801.1 coordinate 25,258,926, forward strand.
GGAATCCTCCAATTCAAACGAGCCCTTACAGAATTACTTCTCTTACAGATAGTTGTCAAAGAAAACCTTGCGTGGTTTGTCCCGCTCCTGCTGCGCCGTCGTCCACCCCAGCTCAGCTGCTCCAACGACAGAAGGGTCCAGCACAGCAGGGATCCGGCCTCCAGACTGTCTTTCGCCGCCTCAGATCTTCTTCCCCGCCGCTGGCAGCCATGAAAACTGCATTACCATCATCAACCGAGCAGATGACCTCGAGGACTACACGGGTCCGCAAGAGAGGTCGCACTCTTTCGTGTCTGCTTACGTTATGCATCACTTAATATTACATGCTACTTTATCGTCCTGTTCACCGATTAGACTCTGAGTCAGCTCCAAACTAATGGTCAAACTTGAGTTTTTAAATGGTTGTGGGGTACATATCGGGGCCGCTATCAATAGTATCTATCTACTATCTGGTTAATCTCCGGTGTCTACTATGAGTTTCATGTTGGGTGGGAAACAAACAGTAAAGAAGCCATTATCTGTATTTATTAACTGAAGCCATTATCTGCCTGCTATTATTGGTTTTGGGTCTATCCACAGGTTGCTACCATCACTCTGGATTTCTGCATGCACTCCTTACATAATCTCACTATGTTTTATTCCTATGCATGACAGTTATTGTAAACAATGGAACTGAACATGTAGAGCAAAAGAGACGAGCCTTGCGTGGCAATATAATTTCATGCAGACGTCGCTCCATGGTAGGCGCAAAGGCAGCCCCCCCTCCACGCATTTCGGATTGTAATCGAGAGGAAGATATCTGTTCTGAGGGGGATTCAGAAGGAGAAGATAACTCCTATTTACCCCCTGAGGTCTTCGCTCTAACTTGGCATGCTGATGTTGGTTATATCATGCATATGGTGTCTTGCATTGCTTACTTTATACATCAAATATGTCATCTGCTTAGTTTAGACATCCTTTGTGCGAATGCCATCTGTTTAGTTTATTCATCGTTTATGTGAATTATGCAACGCCACCTTGTTTAGCCAGGCATCATATATGTGAATTTTGCAATGCCATCCTGCTTAGCCAGTCATCTTATATGTAAATTATATCAGGCCATCCTTTTTTTCGTTACATATTACATTCGTCAACAATGTTAGTACATTCAACTGCTCTTCGTGTGCATCAGCCATTTGACACGGTGATGGCAAATTCTGGAGTGAAAACAAGGTCTTCTGAGCAGACTATGCTATCTGACGAAGCGCATATCTCGCTGGTTACGGATAGCTCCTCAGAGGAGGATTCAGAGACAGATGACCAGTCCTATCCCCCCCCCCGAGGTGTATGCTCTAACTTGGCAGGGTTATGTTGCTCATATCGTGCGTATGGTGTCTCGCATTGCTATGCCATTTGATTAGTTTAGACATGCTTTGTGTGAATGCCACCTGTTCAGTGTCTAATTACCATATATGTGAATTATGCATTGCCATCTTGTTGCAAGACATTATATATGTGAATTATACAATGCTATCTTGTTGCAAAGGCATTATATATGTGAATTATGCAATGCCATGCTGTTTAGCCAATCATCATGTATGTGAATTATATCATGCTATCATTTTTTTGTATTACGTGTTCCATTTGTCGACAATGTTTGTATATTCAACTACTCTTCCTGTGCATCAGCCATTTGAAGCGGTGATGGAAGTATCTGGAGTGAAAACAAGGTATTCAGAGCAGACAATGCTACCTGCTGAAGCAGACATCTTGCTGGCTACAGAGAGCTCCTCAGAGGAGGATTCAGAGACTGATGACCAGTCCTATTTCCCCCCTGAGGTCTATGCTCAAACTTGGCAGGGTTATATTACCCATGTCATGCATGTTGTCTTGCATTGCTTAGTTTTTACATCATATATAGATTGCCATCTGCTTACTTGCTTACTATATAAATCATATATTTGAATTATATCATGCCATCATGTTTACATAGTACATACACATCATCTATCTGAATTATGGCATGGCAACCCATTTAATAAAGACATCATATAGTTATATCATCTCATCCTGTTTAGTGTTTACAGTCATCATATTTAGAATTATGGCATTCTATCCATGAATGTATGTGAATTATGGCATGCCAACCTATTTAATAAACACATTATATAGTTATGTCATGTCATCCTGTTTACATAGTCTCATATTTTGAACTATGTCTTTCCATCTTTTTTAGTTAGCCATCATAATGTGAAATTGTGTCATGCTATCCTGTTTAGTTAGCCATCATATATGTCAAATTGTGTCATGCTATCCTATTTGGTTAGACAACATAAATATGAATTATTTCATGCCCTCTTTTATTCCCCACTATCCATTGCACCTGTCTATCATACAATGTCTATACTTTCAATTACTTTTCCTGTTTACCAGCCATTTGAATTGGAGAGCGTGATGGCAGTATCTAAGGGAGTAACAACACGGTCTTCAGAAAAGATAGTGCTACCAGTTGATGCAGATAGAACCACGGTTGTACTTGCCCAAGGACCAGATCCACCACACATAACCCAGACTCTCGCAGATTGTACCCCTACCCAGTTGGACAGAGAACTAGCTACACCCCTTTTAACCCCAACCTCGACAGATAGTAACCCAGTTCCAGTTGACACAACACCGTCTCCACCACAGAGCACCCAAAAACGAGCGGTTAGTAAGGGAACTGTAGTGCCCAAAGCATGAGGACCACCACTCCGAATCCCAACTCAACGCTTAAAGGAGAAGAAGATTTGTTCTCAGGTCAGGTTCTGTAGCTATGGTTCATAATCCTTTGCTCTTGCATTACTGTATTTACTCATACCAACTATTTTCAAATTTGAAGGATGGAATTGAAACTCCAATGGTGCAATAGGTATGTTTTAAACCTGTTTCTTTAACTGGTTTGCTGTTGTAACCTGCTCTATGTTGATTTCAGTTTCAATTGAATAAACAGTTATGTTCTCATGTCATGCACACTACAAGTGTTGTTATTTCTCTATAGTTACCCACACTTATATTCTGTCTATTCTGCTTTGTCTTGAACAAATATTATTTGAACTGTGTCTCTATCTTGATTTGGCAACAAAAACTAGAATGATATAGACCATAAAGTGACCATGGCACATAGATATATGTTTGTTTCATGCTGTTATCCTGTCCACTTTACTACTGAACTCATTTACCAAAATGAGTATCATATACAACATGGTAAACATGTGATGTGTCTACTTGTTTCTCTTTTAGAATGCGGACAAAATATTGGAGAACAGTACTGTGTTATCCAATGGTAAATGAAGTAATGCAGATAAGGTTCAAGATAGTGAGACATCCCTGTTGGTCTCCAAGAAAGCTGATTAAAACTATCTTGACGACAGTGAGGGAATCCAAAAGTCCTGTCTTGATGTAGTGTTCTTGTTACTGGCCACTACTGCTGGCACAAGCTCTTCGAACTTGCTGCCTGAATCAGTTCGTCTTCTTGAGTCTCAACTTCAAGTTGAAAGACATCGATTAGACGTGCTGCGACAGGAAGCTGAAGGACTGAGGAAGTCCCTGCAGAATTCAGATGCATATTTTCTGGCGCAACAGCAAGCGCGGAGGATTTAAGTGCCAAACAAGAGAAAGTTAATAAGCTTGCTAAGCATCTTGCCAGCATTATGTGTACCCAGGATATTGTTTCTTGAGGTCTTCTGAAGTGGTTTCAGTTCTGGATTTGTTTTGCTGCGGCGTTTATTTGCGTTAGTCGCCAACTTTGACAACTAGTGTATACGATATGCTGCTTTGTTCCCTATATTTGCACTGGCGGCGAACTTTGATGCCCAGTGGATGTAATATGTGTAACAGCCGTTGAGGGAGTCCTGGACTAGGGGGTGTCCGGATAGCCGAACTATCATCATCGGCCGGACTCCAAGACTATGAAGATACAAGATTGAAGACTTCGTCCCGTGTCCGGATGGGACTTTCCTTGGCGTGGAAGGCAAGCTTGGCGATACGGATATGTAGATCTCCTACCATTGTAACCGACTCTGTGTAACCCTAGCCCCCTCCGGTGTCTATATAAACCGGAGGGTTTTAGTCCATAGGACGAACAACAATCATACCATAGGCTAGCTTCTAGGGTTTAGCCTCCTTGATCTCGTGGTAGATCTACTCTTGTACTACCCATATCATCAATATTAATCAAGCAGGACATAGGGTTTTACCTCCATCGAGAGGGCCCGAACCTGGGTAAACATCGTGTCCCTTGTCTCCTGTTACCATCCGCCTAGACGCACAGTTCGGGCCCCCCTACCCGAGATTCGCCGGTTTTGACACCGACATTGGTGCTTTCATTGAGAGTTCCTCTGTGTCGTCGCTCATAGGCCCGATGGCTCCTTCAATCATCAACAACAACGCGGTCCAGGGTGAGACTTTTCTCCTCGGACAGATCTTTGTGTTCGGCGGCTTCGCACTGCGGGCCAATTCGCTTGGCCATCTGGAGCAGATCGAAAGCTACGCCCCTGGCCATCAGGTCAGATTTGGAAGTTTGAACTTCACATTCGACATCCGTGGAGACTTGATCTTCGATGGATTCGAGCCACAGCCGAGCACGCCGCACTGTCACGATGGGCATGACCTAGCTCTGCCGTCGGACAGTGCCCTGGAGGCCACATAAGAGTCCGCTCCGACCCTTAACTCGAAGCCGACTGCGCCGATCGAGTATGGGTGCTTAGACACCGCCTCAGGGGCTGCTACCTCTACGGCGATAGAGCCGAATACCGACCTTGTCCCTTTTGAAGCTCGTGACTCCGAGGTGCCGGACTTCTCACCGGACTCCGAACCTCCCGCGCCTCTACCAATCGAATCCGACTGGGCGCCGATCATGGAGTTCACCGCTACGGACATCTTTCAGCACTCGCCTTTTGGCGACATCCTTAACTCACTAAAGTATCTCTCATTATCAGGAGAGCCCTGGCCAGACCACGGTCAGGATGGTTGGGACGCGGATGACGAAGAAATTCAAAGCCCACCCACCACCCACTTTGTAGCCACTGTCGACGACCTAACCGACATGCTAGACTTCGACTCCGAAGACATCGACGGTATGGACGACGATGTCAGAGACGACCAAGAACAAGCGCCTACGGGGCACTGGAAAGCCACCTCGTCATACGACATATATATGGTGGACATCCCAAAGGACGGGAACGGCGATGGAATAACGGAGGAAGACCCCTCCAAGAAACAGCCTAAGCGCCGGCGTCAGCGGCGCCGCTCTAAATCCCGCCACAGTAAGAATGGAGATTCCGGCACCAGAGACAACAACACCCCGGATAGTGCCGAAGACAACCCCCTCCAGCAAGATTCAGCACAGGAGGAGGGAGAAGCCAGCCCTCATGAGAGAGCGGCAGATAAGGAGGTAGAAGACGATAATTACATGCCTCCCTCCGAAGACGAGGCAAGCCTCGATGATGACGAATTCGTCGTGCCTGAGGATCCCGTCGAACAAGAGCGTTTTAAACGCAGGCTTATGGCCACGGCAAGTAGCCTCAAGAAAAAGCAGCAACAGCTTAGAGCTGACCAAGATCTGCTAGCCGACAGATGGACCGAAGTCCTTGCGGCCGAAGAGTACGAACTCGAACGCCCCTCCAAAAGCTACCCCAAACGCAAGCTACTGCCCCGATTAGAGGAGGAAGCATACAAACCCACATCACCAGCGCACAATACGGCCGACCGGCCACCTCGTGGCCGCGACAGAGAGGCCTCCAGGCCCTCCACTAAAGCCGTACCCCGGCATCGCTCGAAAAGTACAAAGCCACGAGGGAATGCGCCGGACTTGCGAGACATATTGGAGGATAAGGCAAGACAATCAAGATCGATCTACGGATCGCGTGGGCGCCCCACAATACGCGACGATGACCGTCGCGCCGGATACAGCAACTCCGGCCGGGCCGAACACAGTAGACAAAGCTCGCTTGAGCTACGTCGTGATATAGCCCAATATAGAGGCGCCGCACACCCACTATGCTTCACAGATGAAGTAATGGATCATCAAATCCCCGAAGGGTTCAAACCCGTGAACATTGAATCCTACGATGGCACAACAGACCCCGCGGTTTGGATCGAAGACTATCTCCTTCATATCCACATGGCCCGCGGTGATGATCTTCACGCCATCAAATACCTCCCGCTCAAGCTTAAAGGACCAGCTCGGCATTGGCTTAACAGCTTGCCAGCAGAATCAATTGGGTGTTGGGAGGACCTGGAAGCCGCATTCCTTGATAACTTCCAGGGCACATATGTGCGACCACCAGACGCTGATGACCTAAGCCACATAATTCAGCAGCCAGACGAATCGGCCAGACAATTCTGGACACGGTTCTTAACCAAGAAAAATCAAATCGTCGACTGTCCGGATGCAGAGGCCCTTGCAGCCTTCAAGCATAACATCCGCGACGAGTGGCTTGCCCGGCACCTAGGACAGGAAAAGCCGAAATCCATGGCAGCCCTCACATCACTCATGACCCGCTTCTGCGCGGGAGAGGACAGCTGGCTAGCCCGCAGTAACAACCTCAACAAAAATTCTGGCAGTCCGGATACCAAGGACCGTAATGGCAGGTCGCGTCGCAACAAGCACAAACGCCGCATTAACGGCGATAATACCGAGGATACGGCGGTCAACGCCGGATTCAGAGGCTCCAAACCCGGTCAGCGGAAAAAGCCATTCAAAAGAACTACTCCGGGTCCGTCCAACTTGGACCGAATACTCGACCGCTCATGCCAGATACACGGCACCCCCGAAAAGCCAGCTAATCACACCAACAGGGATTGTTGGGTATTCAAGCAGGCAGGCAAGTTATTTGCCGAAAACAACGACAAGGGGCTGCATAGCGATGACGAGGAAGAGACCCGGCCGCCGAACAACAGAGGACAGAAGGGTTTTCCCCCACAAGTGCGTACGGTGAACGTGATATACGCAACCCACATACCCCAAAAGGGAGCGGAAGCGTGCACTCAGGGACGTATATGCGATGGAGCCAGTCGCCCCAAAGTTCAATCCATGGTCCTCCTGCCCGATCACTTTTGATCGAAGGGACCACCCCACCAGCATCCGCCATGGCGGATTCGCCGCGTTGGTTTTAGACCCAATAGTCGACGGGTTTCACCTCACTAGAGTCCTGATGGACGGCGGCAGCAGCCTGAACCTGCTTTACCAGGATACAGTGTGCAAGATGGGCATAGACCCCTCAAGGATTAAACCCACAAAGACGACCTTCAAAGGCGTCATACCAGGTGTAGAGGCCAATTGTACAGGCTCAGTGACACTAGAAGTGGTCTTCGGATCCCCGGATAACTTCCAAAGCAAGGAGTTAATCTTCGACATAGTCCCGTTCCGCAGCGGCTATCATGCACTGCTCGGACGAACCGCATTTGCAAAGTTCAATGTGGTGCCGCACTACGCATATCTCAAGCTCAAGATGCCAGGCCCTCTAGGAGTCATCACGGTCAACGGGAACACGGAACGCTCTCTCCGAACGGAGGAGCATACATCGGCTCTCGCAGCAGAAATGCAGAACAACCTCTTAAGGCAATTCTCGAGTCTGACCGTTAAGCGACTGGACACTGCCAAGCGTGCCCGGAGTAACCTACAACAAGACCACCTGGCACGTTCCGAGCACGCGTAGCAATGCGGCCCCAACCCCAACCCTTGCAAAATTGCGAGACCAGTGCCGCGCGTACATCACTACGCTCTGGATATACCATGGGCATAGGGGGAGGGGCACGACCACGGCATGCCCAGAGTGCGGCTCAACCACACCAGGGGCTCCCAAATGTGTCATTCTTTTTTTTTCTTTCTTTTTTTTCCTTATTCTCAGGACTCTGTTTACCAGAGGCCATGTCTGGCAGTAGACCTGCCGAACTCACAATGCAACAGCCAGGGAAGCAGAAAAGCTACGACGAGTATCCAGGTGGTCTCCATTACGAGCATTATACCTGTTTTATACACCATTCCGCAGCCTACCCCTGGAGGGGGACATGTTAAATAGTCCCACCCCCTACTTATCGCACTATTTATATCGTTCTGCATCCATTACAGTATTTTTTGAATAAACAATGCATCACTTTTTGCCTATCATTGCATTCCTTTATATATATATGTTCAATTATGACATGTTGCATCCATACGCTTTGGTACGGCCAAATACACCAAGGGCTTAAGTTCCCCACATTATGGTGTGATAAGTCCGAACACTTTCACAAGTGCGGCACCCCGAACTTATAGCATTATATGCATCGGCTCCGAATCATGTCTTGGGTCAATAGTTGGGTTTGCCCGGCTCCCATGTTTTGGTACCTTACGTTCCGTTATATCGGCTAAGGTAGCGCTAGGAGAACCACTGCGATTGTGCCCAGTTGAGCTGGGCAAGCACCTTAGTGGAGAAAGCTAAAACTGACCGTCATGATGGGGCGAGAGCTGGTCGCCGTTCGAGAGGTTTTTTCGAGTCCCTAAAGACTTATGCCGCTTAGAGCGAGGAACCGGCTTTGTCCGGCCCAGGCGTGGATAGCGCCCCGAATTCGGCCTTCCGAACACTAGGGGCTTCGCCGAAATTTAAAATTATAGAATTCTATGGCTAAGTGAGAGTGTTCAAGCATTATAAGTCCGGTTGCCTCGTTCGTCGTGTTGGGCGCCTCCCTAGATGGACCCAAAAATGGGAACAAGAGCGCTCAAGTTTATCCCGAACACCCCAGCACTCGTGGCATGGGGGCTGAAGCCGACGACTTGCCATCTCTCAGATTTGATAAACGGCCGCACAGAAGGTAATATTTTAAATTAACAAGCGTTGCTTAGCGCATATGAACAAAGTTTTCAGCGCACAGGATAACAAAATGCGAGTCTACTCAAATATTACATCATTGGAGCACTCACCCGCAATAATGCGGGCACCCTTCAGGACACCCTTATAATACATTTCGGGCGTGCGATACTCCTTGCCCGGCGGTGGCGCGTCCGTCACAAGCTTCTCAGCGTCCATCTTGCCCCAGTGCACCTTAGCACGGGCAAGGGCCCGACGGGCACCTTCAATGCAGGCGGAGCGCTTGATGACATCAACCCACGGACAAGCATCCACCAGCCGCCGCACCAGGCCGAAGTAGCTCCCAGGCATGGCCTCTGTGGGCCACAGCCGAACTATGAGGCCCTTCATGGCCTGTTCGGCCACCTTGTGGAGCTCGACCAGCTGCTTTAGCTGGTCGCTAAGGGGCACCAGATGTCCGGCCTCAGCATACTGAGACCAGAACACCTTCTCCGTCGAGCTCCCCTCCTCGGCTCTGTAGAAAGCGGCAGCGTCGGACACGCTACGGGGCAGATCTGCGAACGCTCCTGGAGAGCTCCGAATTCGGGTAAGTAACAGGTAATTCACTTTTACATGCTTGCTTTGCATGAAGAATGCCTTACCCGCCGCTATTTTCTTCAATGCCTCAATCTCCTGGAGGGCCTTGTGGGCTTCGGCCTTAGTGGCTTTGGCACTCTCAAGAGCCGACGCAAGCTCGGACTCCCGAGTCTTCGAGTCACGCTCCAAACTCTCGTGTTTTTCCACGAGAGCCTGGAGCTCTTGCCATACCTCCGCCACCCGCGCCTCTTGCTTCTCTCGCTCGGTGCGCTCCAAGGCCGCACTGCTTTCGGCCTTGGACACCGCCTCCTTCAGGGTCGCCACCTCGTTCGTGGCCCCTGCAATACCCACGTTATTCCTGTCATTTTTTGCAACCAAATCCTTTTCTATAAGGTACTGCTTTCATAAGGTATTACTTACCTTCCTTGTCCTCGAGCTGCTTCTTGGCAAGGCCGAGCTCGTTCTCGGACCGCTCGAGGCTCTCCTTTAATGCATTGACCTCCGCAGTCAATGCGGCAGAGGTCAGCAGCGCAACGTGCATTCCCATATTGACATATTTTTGTTAGACTCCTGCGTATATCTTTTTAGATCCTCAGTTTGGCTTTTCTTTCCGAACACCGGACTGAGCATCAGGGGCTACTGTCTATGCGGTACTACTTTACATATCTTAAAACTCCTACCTCAAAGCCTGTTAGAAGGCTGCTGCAGGCTTTGGTCAGCCCGCTCTTGGTGAGCTGAACCTTCTGAATCACCACACTCATGACAGTGCGGTGTTCCTCTTTGATGGAAGCTCCGTTGAGCACCTCCATCAAGTTATCCGGCGCCTCCGGTTGGACGGAGGCCGCCGGCGTCACAGTCTTGCCCTTCTTACGAAGGGGCTGCCCGCCGGACTCAGGAACCACTGCAGGTTCCGGTGCGGAGTCCGGTCCAAAGTCCGGGAGGTTGCCTTGCGGCACCTCCGGGGGCCCCTCCTCCTGGTGGGTCCCTTTTTGGGATCCCACCTCGGCGTCGTCGCGGGGGGAGGAGGCGGTCAGAAGTGAAGTGCTATCCACATCCGACGTACCCAAGGACCCGCTGGACGAAGCGGGAAGATCATCCTTGGGCAGACAACAGGCTTGTATGCGGCATTAGAAAGACACCATGCGACGAAAAGAAAAGTTATGAGCTATTCGGGAGTCTGGATACTTACGATCTTGCCAGGGGCTTGGCCCTTGAAGGCAAATCCTTGTCGCCGTCACCGGCGTTGGCAGAATAGTCTGGAGGAAGGATCTTTTCTTTCTTGGACCCTCCGGCCTCCCCAGTTGGCGAGGCCTTCCTTTTCTTCCCTTCCCCCATTGGGGAAGAAGCTTCTTTCTTCTCCTCCTCGTCTTCACGGGAGGATTCCGCCTCGGAGTCATCGGATGATGAATCCGATAACACCTGACGCCGGGAACTCTTTCGAGTTCCCGCGGCCTTCTTCTTAGCCTTCTTATCCGGCACCACGTGAGGTGCCGGAACCAGCAGCCCCGTTAAGCGGGCGTTCACTGGGTCTTCTGGCAAAGCAGCCGGACAGTTAGTCTGCCTGGCCTTCTTCAGCCAGTCCTGTCAAAGGAGAGGGAGTTTAGATCCCACATAGAGTCAAACTATGAAAAGCAAGTGTCCCATAAAGGATAACATGGCTTACCTCGTCAGCTGGACGCTGCGAGCTGAATCCGCGATCTTCAGTAGCGGATGCGGGGGCCTTGGCGCCCTTGAACAGCACCTTCCAGGCCTCTTCGTACGTAGTGTCGAAGAGCCTGTTCAAGGTCTGGTGCTGCGCCAGATCGAACTCCCATAAATTGAAAGCCCGTTGTTGGCACGGGAGAATCCGCCGGATGAGCATGACCTGGACTACGTTGACAAGCTTGAGCTTCTTGTTCACTAGCTTCTGGACGCAGGCTTGGAGTCCGGTCAGCTCTTCCGAATCGCCCCATATCAGGCCCTTCTCTTTCTAGGAGGTGAGCCGTGTGGGGATGCCAGATCTGAATTTGGGGGCCACTGCCCATTCAGGGTCACGCAACTCGGTGATATAGAACCACCCCGATTGCCACCCTTTGATGGTTTCCATGAAGGCGCCTTCGAGCCATGTGACGTTGGGCATCTTGCCCACCATGGCGCCTCCGCACTCCGCTTGGCTGCCCTTCACAACCTTCGGCTTGACATTGAAGGTCTTGAGCCACAAGTAGAAGTGGGGCCGGAGGCAGAGGAAGGCCTCGCACACGACGATAAACGCCGAGATGTTGAGGATAAAATTCGGGGCCAGATCATGGAAATCCAGGCCATAATAGAACATGAGCCCCCGGACGAAGGGATGGAGTGGGAAGCCCAGTCCGCGGAGGAAATGGGGAAGGAATACCACCCTCTCATGGGGCCTGGGGGTGGGGATGAGCTGCCCCTCGTCGGGGAGCCGGTGCGCGATATCGCTGGACAAATATTCGGCGCTGCGCAGCTTCTTGATGTGCCCCTCCGTAACATAGGAGGCCATCCACTTGCCTCCCGCTCCGGACATGGTTGGAGAAGGTTGAGGTGAGATGTGCGGACTTGGGCGCTGGAGCTCGAGTGCGCGGAGATGGATAAGCAAAGGAGGAAGAAGGCATAGGTAAAAAGGTGGATCCTTATCCCCTTATATATGGGCGGACAGAACCATGCGTCCCCACCGGCCTGGTAAAACTCGCTTATCTCCCAAGCGCCGCAATCAATGGCGCGGTTGGGTTACCCACGTCCGTATTGATGGGAATCCCGGAATAAGGGGAACACGATCTCTGCTTCGACAAGACGTGCCAAGGAAACCGCTTCGCTAAACGCGCTGAGGTGGAACAATAAAAACAATTCGAGTAAAGGCTTGGCCGTGGCGTGATGTCATGCTACGAAATACGTCAGCAGATTGAAGTTGTGTAAATATTATTCTCTCTACGGTGGTATGTGGAATTTATTTTGCAGAGCCGGACACTATCCTGGTGTTCACAATCTTCTATGAAGAATTCGGAGGAGGAACCCGCCTTGCAATGTCCAAGACAATATGCGCGCCGGACTCGTCATCATTGAAGCCTGGTTCAGGGGCTACTGAGGGAGTCCTGGACTAGGGGGTGTCCGGATAGCCGAACTATCATCATCGTCCGAACTCCAAGACTATGAAGATACAAGATTGAAGACTTCGTCCCGTGTCCGGATGGGACTTTCCTTGGTGTGGAAGGCAAGCTTGGCGATACGGATATGTAGATCTCCTACCATTGTAACTGACTCTGTGTAACCCTAGCCCCCTCCGGTGTCTATATAAACCAGAGGGTTTTAGTCCATAGGACGAACAACAATCATACCATAGGCTAGCTTCTAGGGTTTAGCCTCCTTGATCTCGTGGTAGATCTACTCTTGTACTACCCATATCATCAATATTAATCAAGCAGGACGTAGGGTTTTACCTCCATCGAGAGGGCACGAACCTGGGTAAACATCGTGTCCCTTGTCTCCTGTTACCATCCGCCTAGACGCACAGTTCGGGACCCCCTACCCGAGATCCGCCGGTTTTGACACCGACAGCCGTGATAGCCTAGCATAAGTTGCTTGCTTATTTATTTCCTTGTTGTCTTGTTTATTTGTTTGCTTGTAGTCAGTGCAGTTCTTTTTAAAACTAGGCCACAATAACCATGGGCTAATATTTACTGTAGTGACACTGGGCCTCCTGCGGGCCGTAGAAACAGTGGGCCTTCTACGGGCCGTGGAAACAGTAGGCCTTCTATGGGCCGTAGAAACAATGGGCCTTCTACGGGCCGTAGAAACAATGGGCCTTCTACGGGCCATAGAAATAATGGGCCTTCTATGGGTCGTAGAAACAATGGGCCTTCTACGGGCCGTATCATCAATTGGCCTTATACGGGCCGTATGACCATAACGGGCCATCGTTAATAGGCCGTATTTGATGATGCTATGAAAACGGCCCAACGTATTAATGGACTACAAACGGGCCGATGTAACCACAGGTTGAATTTGGCCCACAAGCAGAAAATGACAGTAACGGGCCGTAAATAAACGAATGCTGGAAATGGGCCCAAGAATAAATGGGCTCTGAGAAGGCCGAAAGAAAACATTTGCTGGAAATGGCCCAACTGAATAACGGGCCCTTAATGGGTATAAAGTGGTATATTGTTCATTACGGGCCAGTTTCACCACGGACCCTTAGTGGGTGTAAAGTGATACACTGTTCATTGCGGGCTAGTTTCACCACGGGCCGTTAATAGGCCAAGAGTTACATAGGGCCTCATATGGGCCGAAAGACGTCATGGGCCATACATGGGCCAGAAGTGAAAACGGGCTGGAATCATATTGGATGGCCCAGATGACGCTATTGGGCCGAATTCGGATAGGGCATAACGGGCCTTGGGTTAGCGGGCTGTAAATGGGCTATATGCGAACATGCCGTTAACAGGCTTTCCATGGGCCAGCCCGCCACCTTTTGACCAAGTCAAACGGGCCGGCCTTTTCACAGGAATGGGCCTCTATTGGGTCGTGCCACGTGTCGACGTATCATAGGCGCCTTCTGTCCAATGAGTGGTTGACATCTGTCCCAACGGTGAGCCGACACGTGTTTCCTCCAGCCAATGATGATTTTACACGTGGAAAATCCCCATTGGTCGGGGCTGTTAACGGGTTATCGGATCCAAAACCCGACCGATAGCTTAACGGCGTTCTGTTATGGTGGATGCCACATGTCGGTCACCCTTGACAAAAGCAGTTCTGTGATGCGCGATTTATCATCATGGAAGTGTACACTTCTGTGATGATAATTTTGGTAATGTCATCGAACACTTCTACGACAGCACAGGTATGACTATCTTGATTCTGTCATAAATTTGTCATGGATGTACAAGCATGACAAAAAACGCGACCTACTGTGACAAACACGTATCATCATGGAAGTGTATTTTTTTGTAGTGATTCCTCCACTTGACAGCAGGGACCCACCAGACGGGCCACCGTATTTTGTGAAAAAAATGTTTCTCCCTGACTGTTGGGACCCACCAGCTACATCTTCGCACGCAAGGAAGTGCGTCCGGGCAAAAAAAAAACGATTCGCCCCCTGACTGCTGGGACCCACCAGCTACATCTTTGCACGCAAGGAAGTGCCTGACAGTCGGGACCCACCTGGTTGAAGCATATGTACCGTTGTCATTCTGGTCACGAACATATACGTACCTATATACTGGTCTATGTAGAGGCGCGCACGTGTCGTAGTAGAGGCGCGCACGTAGCATGTACATGTATGTACAACGGCCAGTGTGCAAGAAAGAAAATACGGCCACGTACGTACAAACAGGTGGGGTCTCGAACGCCTACTCGCGCGTACATATGGTCAGGGCTCGTGTACATGGCTGGGTCAGAACAAAGAAACTACGTCGTCGTCGTGTTCATGGGGAGCCAACCGGCTGGGTCGGAATGGAATGCATCGTCGTGTTCATCAGGAGGGCTTGGACGAAACAGGCGGTGGAAACGAGGCCTGGCGTACCGCAGAACGGAGGAAACGACCTTGTGTTCGACCGACCACGTTCGAAACGGGAGCCGGTTCATCGGGAGGAGTCTGGCGTACCGAAAAACAGAGGAAACGGAGTTGTGTTGGACCTCCTACGGTCGAAACAGGGTCCTGTTGATCGGGAGGGGTGTGGCGTACCGCAAAACGGACGAAACGGACTTGTGTTGGAGCGCTACAGTCGAAACGGGGGTCCTGTTCATCGGGAGAGGTGTGGCGTACCGCAAAACAGGACTCCATGGGATAGTGTTCATCTCCACAGTCGACCTCCTCCAGCCTCCACGGGCTACTGTTCATCCACCGTCGACCTCTTCCAGCCTCCACCTGCGACTGTTCATCCACGGGCTCCTGTTCATCTAGCCTCCACCGCGCGCTACTCCACCGGCTACTTTTCAACCACCCCTCTCCACGGGCTCCTATTCAACCACCCCTCCACGGGCTACAATTCATCCACCCTTTCACCATCTACTGTTCATCCTGCCCTCCACGGGGTCGTCCTGTTCATCCAGCCCTCCACGGGGTCCTGTTCATCCAGCCCCAACCGGCTCGATCGATCGGGGTCCTGTTCATCCAGAGGCAACGCCACGGGGTCCTGTTCATCCACCCCACCGCTCATTGTTCACCCCCCCACAATGCTCGCTGTTCATCCAGAGGCAGCATCGATCGACTTCAGTTAGCAGCAGTAGCGAACGAATCGCTCGATCGGGTTCAGTTAACAGCCATCGATCGATAGCTCGGGTTCAGTAATGTGTAGCATGCAGTGCAATCGCTCCGGTTCAGTTACAGCCCAACGCCTCGCTTGGGTTCAGTTAGAGCCCAACGCCTTGCACACACGCGCATACGTGTACGAGAGAAACGCGCATCCGACCACCCATCGTAACCCGGAACTCCCCGAAATTTTCCTCCTCCTCGCTTCTACCATGCTTTTTTCCGTCATGGACGGCCCAAAGAATGTCATGCAACTGCGTCTCCAGCCCCCCCAGGACTAAAAGCCCATTTTCTGTCATGATTTTTTGTCATAGAATGTCACGACCGGTTTTTCAATAAAAAGCTTATTGAGAAACCGACCTTTATATAGACCAGTACAGGAAAATCCTCCTTACTGGTAGACAAATCCTTGATACAGAAATCCAGTAGTACTAAATATTATACAGGGTTGAGCTGAGGTAGCTCAACAATTTATTACAAGCACGCCAATATTATACATAAGGGCGGATATGACACAAGGGTGTGGTGGCATACTACTGACTCGCAATAAGAGTGGTGGTGGATATGTCATAGTGAAGCGGGTGACATGACTCCTAATCCTGCAACTCATCGAGCGTCGAGGTGAGGTTTGATGATTTTATTCGGGTAGCGGAAGCGTATATGATACAAGTGACCAAATCCAGGATCGCACGGGACTGACTGGGACTCCTTTAGGCGTCGGACTCGCTATCGTACTCTTCATCCATGAGATCGCCTTCGTCAACATCTGGCCAAATCAACAAGCCAGGTGAGTACTTTGAATGTACTCGCAAGACAGTTCGGACATGAGATATAACAAATGCAAACATGATGCACCATGAGTGGTTAGCAATGTACACTCAAATAATAACTTTGCACGGCATGTTAAATAAAAAGGAAGTCGGGCGGTAGTCCTCCCGAAATCCAAAAAAAAACCAAAAACCGATCGGGTGTCTGAAGCGACGCCTCAAAAGGGCTTATAAATAACAGTGATGCCACAGTCGGACGTCTACGCGACATCTCGGAAAGGGCTTATAATGAAAATAAATAACAGTGATGCCACAGTCGGACGTCTGAGCGACATCACATAAAGGGCTTATATTGAAAGTAAATAACATGAGTGCCACAATCGGACATCTGAGCGACATCACAGAAAGGGCTTATATTTCATCATTCTTATTCAATAAATTCATGAAGTTAAATCACTCCAAAGAAATACTCAGTACATAATAATAAACGGGTTAGTCCATCCACAGGAGTAATCATTTAGCCGGACTCAACTCTCATGTTTGATCACCAGAGATTTGTCACTGAGACTGACACTAAGATTGAAAAAGATAAGCTGACACAGTCCTTGACCATAGATACGGTTACGCTAATGATTTTGACTCTGCAGAGTTTGCACTATTTAACCACAGCCAACGGATTTCAGTAGTCACGAAGGACTAGTTCCATTTACGGTATTTCGGTAGAAACACATCTAACCAGTACACACCCATTCCACCTCACGATGCCAGGAATCACCCTAGGCAACGTTCAAGAAAAAAAACTTTGAGACGGGGAGGCCACAACCTCGAATAGAATGGGATCAAATTTATATTCGCGCGCTCTAAGGGGTGCCCCCCTCTCGGTCCCAACTGGAAACATCCATGCCCCCTGACCGGATGACTGGCTTTAATCCAGGGCCATGGAACCCTAATCACGGCCTCTCTATTGGGTGTGTACGAGGAAAGCGGTTTGCAACTTACTAAAACATATTCTTTGCAGAAAACATGTGGTAGCACAGAAAGAAAAGGATGGTAACATGACTTGATCCACATTAACATTGGAGTTAAATGATTTCGCTTAAGACTGGCATGCTACAACACTGCCATCTTACCACCTCTCATGTCACCACATGATCATGTAAACTCACATCGAATAACATATGGAGTTTCGAAGTTTACTTGCATCAGCTTTGCATGTAATATAACACTTACTGCTATGCATATAACATGCCATGAACTAACTACTCAATGCAAACATGCAAAACACTCATCATATCAAAGGTTCAAATATGCTTGCCTGGTTCAGAGTAGTCGGAGTCTAGCTCGGTGAAGTTTGCGGTTCTGTCACCTCCTCTGGTATCTACGGGTATAAAGAAAATACGGACTAGCGTAAATACCGTGTGTGCACAAAAAGTGTTCCAAATATTTTTCAAATAAATCTGATAAAAAAACTAGACAGAAAAATAAAGATGACAGAAAAGGAATCAATCAAAAATCATTTTTGTTTAAAAGTTATTCAAGTTTTAGTCTAGGGACTTATCTGTGATGAAACAGAAAGTATCTAGGGGCTAGCTTATAAAAACAAAAAACAATTCGATTAAAAACCCGTCAACTCTAAAGGGAAAGCGTATTCTGCCCGAAGGCGTTTTCCAGAAAAACGGTTCGAATATAAAAGAGAGGCTGAGGAGGGGGTCCCACTCGTTAGGTTTAAAAGTTTGAGAGAAAAACAGAGCGCACCGGCGCCCGAAGCTTGCGGTGGTCGCCGGTGATGATCCACGGCGAGTTAGGAAGAGTGGATGATACCTATGGGTTCCTTGGGTCCTTCCGCACCTGTGGGTGGTGGAGTTGGTCGACGGCGAGCACCTCGTCGACGGCGGCCTCAATTCCGGCGGACGACGGCTCGGGTGATGGTGGGTTTCGTCGGGGAAGTCTGCAAGTGCCAAATTGAGGCGTGGGTTAGGTGATTGAGTGCCCTAGTAGGCTACGGGCAGGGTGTGGGAGGTGGGAGTGCCCTCACCGGAGCGAATCGCGCCGGGGCCCGAAGCGATTCGGGGCGGCCGGAGACGGAGGAGAAGACCTCCTCGGGGTCCTCCTAGGGGTCGAGCGTATCTCTGGCAAGGTGGAGGGAGTGGTGCTGGTCGAAGGCGAGCTCGGGGTGGCTATTTATAGCCGGCCCGAGGCGGTTCCCGCGAACGGGATAAGTCCGGCGGCGATAACGGCGAGGCAGTGGCCGAACGGGTGGTTTAGGTGGCTGGGCATCAACGTGATGGTGCACTGGTTCCATTTTAGTGCTAATCTTGGCCTGCCCTGGTTGATATCCCAGGTTTCAAACGGAACGGCGTACGGAGCTCTTCGGCAGCAGGGGGCACGCTCTGCGCAGCTCAGGCCACGGCGATGGTGCCGCAGCACGCGCAGGTAAGCAGACAGCCACGCGGAGGCCTTGGGTGGCTTGGGCGGTGTTGGACGGCGCCAAAAGCTGGTGCTGGCTCCCGCTGGCCGCCACGGGTGGCTCTGCCACCGCAGAAGTTGCTGGCATCGGCGAGGCATACCGCCACCGACACCTGCGCCCGTCCAAAGGAGCGTGTGGCTCTCTGGATAAGAAGGAGGGGCAGTGTGCATGGTGCCAGAGCGAGCACTGGCGAGATGGAGGCAAAGCTCTAAAGAAAACGACATTGTCGTCTGAATTTTAAACATTGAACTCTGAACATGAACAGCAACAGTGCCTGCCAGGTGCTCGATGAAATGTTTTTGGCATGTGGGAAATTTATCAGGAGCTGATCTTTGGTGAGGTGGCCTCTCAATGCACCTGGGGGCTGCTTGATTTTTGTCAGAATTTTTGGAAGAGTAAAAATATGAATTTCACCAAAAATGATGAATCTGGTCCAAACTGGCAGTGAGCAAAACTTGAAAATTTTGAACTGTGAAAGAGTGGATCTTGATGGATCTAGGTTGGGGTGCTAAGGACTAGTCAGAGGAGTTGGTTTGGGATCAAAACTCAAAATAAATTTGGTACTTCCTTTGTAAACCACCTAGGTCCAAAAATAATGGCAGAAATAGTTTTGGGGATAAAATAAATAAAATAAAAATCAAAAATGGGTTGCACCTGCTAGGTTTGGATATATAACTTGACCCAAAGTGGAGGGAGGTGTTTTGGAAGATTTTTTTTAACATGGGCTTGGTAGAAGAGAATGGTTAGGATAAAAAGGGAATAACCAAAACTCATAGGATTTCTTTTTAAAAGAAAACTTTCAAAAATAAATTGTGATGAGTCACACCAATGAAAAGCCTTCAAAGCCAAACATCAAGGTTGAGGATGACCCAAAAGAAAGATTTTGACATAAGAGGAAATTTTTGAGAAGGAGAGTTTTTTTAAAAAAAGATTTTGAATAGCCTCCTTCAAATCAAACAAAGAATTTGCTGAAACCCAAATGAAAGTTTTTGGAGTGTCACAACACCTACCCCCTTAAGAAAAATCTTGTCCCCGAGATTTCAGCTGATCCTCAAATAGGTGTGGGTGCTCTGTCCGAAGAAAATCCTCTCTTTCCCATGTTGCCTCACTCTCGGCGTGATTGCTCCACTGAACTCTGAAAAACTTGATTGTTTTTTGACGGGTCCTCCTTTCAGACTCCTCCAATATTTTTATTGGACGTTCCCTGTAGGTGAGGTCTGGTTGCACGTCAATGTCTTCATGGGATACATGCTTCTCTGGGTTGCTCACGCACTTCCTGAACTGTGATACGTGGAACACGTCGTGGACGTCTGACAGTTCTTTGGGTAGGTCTAGCTGGTAGGCTACTATGCCTCTTCGTGCAACTACACAGAAGGGTCCGATGAATCTTGATGCTAGCTTTCCTTTAGCCTTGAATCGTTGTAGGTCCCTCATAGGTGATACTCGTAGGTACACATACTCACCGGGTTCAAAACTGACTCCCCGATGTTTTCGATCGTAATAACTCTTCTGTCGACTTTGAGTTGTCTTGAGTTGGTCCCTGATTAGCTTAACCTTTTCCTCAGCCTCCTTGAGCTTGTCTGGGCCGAAGATTCGACTGTCTCCGGTCTCTGACCAATTTAGTGGGGTACGAAATCTCCGCCCGTACAAGGCTTCAAAAGGTGCCATCTGTAGGCTGGCTTGGTAACTGTTGTTGTATGCGAACTCGGCATATGGCAAGCTTTCTTCCCAACTGGTTCCATAGGTGAGGACACATGCTCTCAACATGTCCTCCATAATTTGGTTCACGCATTCCGTTTGTCCATCAGTCTGGGGGTGGTATGCTGTACTGAATGCTAGCTGAGTCCCCAGGGCTTGTTGTAAATGATCCCAAAATCTAGACACGAATTGTGTGCCTCTGTCAGATATTATAGTCTTTGGAATTCCATGCAGGCAGACGATACGGGAGAGATAAAGCCTGGCAAGCTTCTGAGTTGTGTGGGTTGTCTTCATCGGGATGAAATGTGCCACCTTAGTCAGTCTATCTGTGATGACCCATATGGCATCATTTCCATATCGTGACCGGGGTAGTCCAACAATAAAATCCATTCCAATCTTGTCCCATTTCCACTCGGGTATCTTGTTTGCCTGTAGTAGTCCGGCTGGTTTCTGGTGCTCGGCCTTAATGCGTTGGCATGAATCACAACATGCAATGAATATGGCTATGTCCCTTTTCATACCGTGCCACCAAAATTTTTCCTGAAGGTCCTTGTACATTTTGGTTCCTCTCGGATGGATCGAATATGGAGCGGTGTGGCCTTCAGCTAGAATTTGCTGTTTAAGGTCCTTGATATTTGGTACGCAAAGCCTATCTCCGTACCATAATATTCCCTGCTCGTCTATGACGAATTCTGAGGCCTTGCCCAGACTTGCTTTCCTTTTTATGCCTTCAATGTTGGGGTGTCCACGCTGAGCCTCCTTAATCTGTGCTATCAGGGTAGGTTGTAATTCCATGTTCGACACATTTCCTTCGGTGACCATCACCAAGTTGAGTTTAGCAAAATCCTGTTGAAATTCAGGTCTCAAATTTGGTAGACTGTCGTTGCCCGAGGTGGGGTTCCGACTAAGAGCATCCGCCACTACATTTGCTTTTCCTGGATGGTAGTGAATGCCAACATCATAATCTTTCACTAATTCCAACCAGCGCCGCTGTCGCAAATTGAGCTCTGGTTGTGTGAAAATATATTTGAGGCTTTTATGGTCCGTATATATTTCATAACGATTCCCAAGCAAAAGTGTCTCCACTCCTTGAGTGCGTGAATGACTGCTGCCAACTCCAAGTCTTGTGTGGGATAGTTCTCTTCATGCTTCCGTAATTGCCTGCAAGCGTATGCGACTACCTTGCCCTCTTGCATTAATATGCATCCGAGGCCCTTCCAGGATGCGTCACAATATACTTCAAAATTCTTGTGTATGTCTGGTACAACTAGTACTGGTGTTGTTGTTAATTTCCTTTTAAGTTCTTGGAAGCTTTTCTCGCAGGCTTCTGTCCATACAAACTTTTGATCCTTCTTGAGTAACTGTGTCACTGGTTTTGCTATGGTGGGGAATCCTTCAATAAATCTTCGGTAGTATCCTGCCATTCCGAAGAAACTTCGTACATCCGTTACACTGGCTGGTGGTTTCCAGCCAAGTACGGCCTTGACCTTTTCCGGGTCTACGGCAACACCTTCTTGGGTTAGTACATGGCCTAGAAAACCAACTTGTCTTAACCAAAATTCACATTTGCTGAACTTGGCGTATAACTGATGTTTCCTTAATTCTCCCAGTACAATCCTGAGATGTTCAGCGTGCTCTTCTGATGTCTTGGAGTATACCAGGATATCGTCCATAAATTTCATAAATACTTTGTTCATGAGGTGGACGAAATATGCAGGGGCGTTTGTCAGTCCAAACGGCATTACTGTAATTTCATATAGTCCGTATCTTGAGGTAAATGATGTCTTGGGAATATCTTCTGTCCGTACCTTTAATTGATGATATCCAGACCTCAAATCAATTTTTGAGAAGACCTTGGCTTGTGCGATCTGGTCAAACAAGTCGTTTATCTGCGACATTGGATATTTGTTTTTGATGCTGACCATGTTGAGTGCTCGATATTCTATACATAATCTTAGTGTCCCATCCTTTTTCTTGGCAAATAATACTGGTGAACCCCAAGGTGAGGAGCTGGCTCGTATAAATCCTTTGTACAGTAATTCCTTTATTTGCTTCTTTAATTCTACCAACTCGGAGGGTGCCATTCTATAGGGCTTCTTGTAAATGGGGGTGGTTCCAGGTTCTAGCTCAATGATGAACTCTATTTCCCGATCGGGCGGCATGCCTGGTAGCTCTTCGGGAAATACGTCGGGGAACTCACATACCACTGGAGCTTTGCTTAACTCTGAAATGTCCACCTTGTTCAACCTTGGTTGCCATGATATTTGTCTTTCCTGAGCTGAAATTTTTATTGTCTTCCCGTGATGGTGGGTAAGAATCACGGTCCGATTGAAGCAGTCAATAAATCCTTTGTTGGTGGTTAACCAGTCCATTCCTAGGATAACATCCAGTCCCTCATTTTCCAATACGATGAGGTTTGCATGGAACTTTAGTCCTTCAAGCTCGATCACCACACCTTGGCAGTAATTCTGAGTAATTTGCTTAATCCCAAGGGACTTGATGATCATGGATTTTTCCAAGGGAAGCATCGAAAAATCATTTTGCAAGGCAAATTTCTTTGAAATGAACGAGTGAGAAGCTCCAGAATCAAACAAAACCGTGGCAGGTATTGTATTGACGGGGAACGTACCGAGTACGATATCCGGGGCATTCTGTGCTTCCTCTCTGGTCACGTGGTTCAAGTGTCCCTTCTTGTGGTTGTTATTGGGGTTGAAGTTGTTCCGCTTGGGCGTTGAATTATTGCCACCATTGTTCGGCTTGGGGGCCGAGTTTCTTGGCTTGGGACACTGCTTGGCATAGTGTCCTTCTTCTCCGCAGGTGTAGCAAGTAACACCTGGGCGATATGTAAACTCCTTGTCCCTTGCATGGAATTTTTTGTTTGGGCGAGTAACATTGGTCGTGGGTTTGTGTACCCCCACTCTTCTGAAACTCTGTCTTGCTCCGGTGGTTGCGAGCAAGAGTAGTCTGGTCACTTTTCCGCTTGCGGAAATCCTCCAAGCTGCGGTGCTCATTTTCCAATGTAATAGCCTTATCCACAAGTGTTTTGAAATATGGGAAAGTGTGCATGACCAGCTGGCATTTAAGCACTGGTGCCAGACCGTCCAGGAATTTCTCCATCTTCTTGTTTTCAGTCCTATGCTCTTCGTTGGCGTAGCGAGACAATAGAGTAAACTGACTGTTGTACTCAGTCACCATCATGGTCCTCTGCTTGAGGTCATCAAACTCCCTCTTCTTGAGCTTCATAATACTCCTGGGAATGTGCGCCCCACGAAAACCTTCTTTAAATTCCTCCCAGGTGATATCATTTTCATTGGGGTGCATATGTAGGAAATTCTCCCACCATGATGCAACCGCTCCAGTAAGATAGTGCGGTGGATATAGTACTTTCTCATAGTCTGAACACTGTGCAATAATTAATTTCCTTTCTATGTCCCGAAGCCAATCATTGGCCTCAAGAGGTTTGTCAGTATGAGAAAACGTTGGGGGACGCGTCTTTTGTAGCTCAGACAATTTGGATTGCTGCTGATATGGTCCACGGTGATTTCCCATATTGATGACTTGGTTCATCATTTCTCGATGTTGTTGCTGACTCTGCTCATAAAGGCGGCATACTTGAGAAAGTGCTGCCTCACTGCCTTGCTGACTTGACTGTCCCTGTGTGAAATTGTTGCTTGTCTGCGTACCATAATTTTCTTCTGGCGGACTTGGCATAGAACGAGTCCAAGGACGAGACATTTTCTGCTCTGGGGTATTTTTTTTGAAAAACTTGTGAGAAAGGCTGAGTGGCAAAAATATAATTTTGCAAGACGAATAAGATTTAAGAATTCCAACATTTTTCAAGAAAATACTTGATTGCGCATGGAGAAGGACCGCTCAGTACATATCTTACACGCAAGCATAATTATACAATACATCACTCAGGATGTGCGTACACATTCCTGACATGTTATTTAGGCTAGTGCACTTCACCCAGTTCCTACATAATGCGCACACAGACTACTTCTCACAACCTATATACATATAAACATATCATACAAGCTGACATACTGCATGGCTGCTAGGCATACTAGTCAGAGATGGTGAGGATTTCCCTCGGCCTGCCAAGGGTAAGGCCCAATGATGCTGGAGACTCAACCTCTGCCTCAATAATAGGCTCTAGACGTGAAGCACTGAGCTGTGGAGCTGGTGCGGGTGCGGTAGGTGGTGCAGCTTTGACTGGAGTAGGAGCGATGACTCGGTCAAATTCTTCAGGATTAGGCAGGCGTCAAGCAGTGGCGAGGGTGGCAGGTGTGTGGGATGCCGAGGACGAGACGTAAGTCAGGGGTGGAGCTGTATGGAGAAGCTCCCTCCTGTTGGCGGAACAGCTATGCACGACCGGTTTTTCAATAAAAAGCTTATTGAGAAACCGACCTTTATATAGACCAGTACAGGAAAATCCTCCTTACTGGTAGACAAATCCTTGATACAGAAATCCAGTAGTACTAAATATTATACAGGGTTGAGCTGAGGTAGCTCAACAATTTATTACAAGCACGCCAATATTATACATAAGGGCGGATATGACACAAGGGTGTGGTGGCATACTACTGACTCGCAATAAGAGTGGTGGTGGATATGTCATAGTGAAGCGGGTGACATGACTCCTAATCCTGCAACTCATCGAGCGTCGAGGTGAGGTTTGATGATTTTATTCGGGTAGCGGAAGCGTATATGATACAAGTGACCAAATCCAGGATCGCACGGGACTGACTGGGACTCCTTTAGGCGTCCGACTCGCTATCGTACTCTTCATCCATGAGATCGCCTTCGTCAACATCTGGCCAAATCAACAAGCCAGGTGAGTACTTTGAATGTACTCGCAAGACAGTTCGAACATGAGATATAACAAATGCAAACATGATGCACCATGAGCGGTTAGCAATGTACACTCAAATAATAACTTTGCACGGCATGTTAAATAAAAAGGAAGTCGAGCGGTAGTCCTCCCGAAATCCAAAAAAATAACCGAAAACCAATCGGGTGTCTGAAGCGATGTCTCAAATGGTAAAATAAATTAACATGCCGCAGTCGGGCTTCTGAGCGACACCACATAAAGGGCTTATATTGAAATATAAATGACCATGCGTGCCACAGTCGGACGTCTACGCGACATCTCGGAAAGGCCTTATAATGAAAATAAATAACAGTGATGCCACAGTCGGACGTCTACGCGACATCTCGGAAAGGGCTTATAATAAAAATAAATAACAGTGATGCCATAGTCGGACGTCTGAGCGACATCACATAAAGGGCTTATATTGAAAGTAAATAACATGAGTGCCACAGTCGGACGTCTGAGCGACATCACAGAAAGGGCTTATATTTCATCATTCTTATTCAATAAATTCATGAAGTTAAATCACTCCAAAGAAATACTCAGTACATAATAATAAACGGGTTAGTCCATCCATAGGAGTAATTATTTAGCTAGACTGAACTCTCATGTTTGATGACCAGAGATTTGTCACTGAGACTAACACTGAGACTGACAAAGATAAGTTGACACAGTGCTTGACCACAGATATGGTTACTCGAATGATTTTGACTCTGCAGAGTTTGCACTATTTAACCACAGCCAACGGATTTCAGTAGTCACGAAGGACTAGTTCCGTTTACGGTATTTCGGTAGAAACACATCTAACCAGTACACAACCATTCCACCTCACAATGCTAGGAATCACCCTAGGCAACGTTCAAGAAAAAAACTTTGAGACGCGGAGGCCGCAACCTCGAATAGCATGGGATCAAATTTATATTCGCGCGCTCTAAGGGGTGCCCCCCTCTCGGTCCCAACCGGAAACACCCATGCCCCCAGACCGGATGACTGGCTTTAATCCAGGGCCATGGAACCCTAATCACGGCCTCTCTATTTGGTGTGTACGAGGAAAGCGGTTTGCAACTTACTAAAACATATTCTTTGCAGAAAACATGTGGTAGCACACAAAGAAAAGCATGGTAACGTGACTTGATCCACGTTGACATTGGAGTTAAATGGTTTGGCTTAAGACTGGCATGCTACAACACTGCCATCTTACCACCTCTCATGTCACCACATGATCATGTAAACTCACATCGAATAACATATGGAGTTTCGAAGTTTACTTGCATCAGCTTTGCATGTAATATAACACTTACTGCTATGCATATAACATGCCATGAACTAACTACTCAATGCAAACATGCAAAACACTCATCATATCAAAGGTTCAAACATGCTTGCCTGGTTTGGAGTAGTCGGAGTCTAGCTCGGTGAAGTTCGCGGTTCCATCACCTCCTCCCGTATCTACGGGTATAAAGAAAATACGTGCTAGCGTAAATACCGTGTGTGCACAAAAAGTGTTCCAAATATTTTTCAAATAAATCTGATAAAAAAACTAGACAGAAAAATAAAGATGATAGAAAAAGAATCAATCAAAAATCATTTTTGTTTAAAAGTTATTCAAGTTTTAGTCCAGGGACTTATCTGTGATGAAACAGAAAGTTTCCAGGGGCTAGCTTATAAAAACAGAAAACGATTCGATTAAAAACCCGTCAACTCTAAAGGGAAAGCGTATTCTGCCCGAAGGCGTTTTCCAGAAAAACGGTTCGAATATAAAAGAGAGGCTGGCGAGGGGGTCCCACTCGTCAGGTTTAAAAGTTTGAGAGAAAAACAGAGCGCGCCGGCGCCCGAAGCTTGCGGTGGTCGCTGGTGATGATCCACGGCGAGTTAGGAAGAGTGGATGGTAGCTATGGGTTCCTTGGGTCCTTCCACACCTGTGGGTGGTGGAGTTGGTCGACGGCGAGCACCTCGTCGACGGCGGCCTCAATTCCAGCGGACGGCGGCTCGGGTGATGGTGGGTTTCGTCGGGGAAGGCTGCAAGTGCCAAATTGAGGCGTGGGTTAGGTGATTGAGTGCCCTAGTAGGCTACGCGCAGGGTGTGGGAGGTGGGAGTGCCCTCACCGGAGCGGATCGCGCCGGGCCCGAAGCGGATCGGGGCGGCCGGAGACGGAGGAGAAGACCTCCTCGGGGTCCTCCTAGGGGTCGAGCGTATCTCTAGCGAGGTGGAGGGAGTGGTGCTGGTCGAAGGCGAGCTCGGGGTGGCTATTTATAGCCGGCCCGAGGCGGTTCCCACGAACGGGATAAGTCCGGCGGTGATTACGGTGAGGCAGTGGTCGAAAGGGTGGTTTAGGTGGCTGGGCATCAACGTGATGGTGCACTGGTTCCATTTTAGTGCTAATCTGGGCCTGCCCTGGTTGATATCCCAGGTTTCGAACAGAACAGCGTACGGAGCTCGTCGGCGGCAGGGGGCACACTCTGCACTTCTCAGGCCACGACGACGGTGCCGCAGCGTGCGTAGGTAAGCAGACAGCCACGCGGAGGCCTCGGGTGGCTCGGGCGGTGCTGGACGGCGCCGAAAGCTGGTGCTGGCTCCCGCTGGCCGCCACGGGTGGCTCTGCCACCGCAGAAGTTGCTGGCATCGGCGAGGCATGCCGCCACCGACACCTGCGCCCGTCCAAAGGAGCGTGTGGCTCTCTGGATAAGAAGGAGGAGCAGTGTGTATGGTGCCAGAGCGAGCACTGGCGAGATGGAGGCAAAGTTCTGCAGAAAACGACACTATCGTCTGAATTTTAAACACTGAACTCTGAACATGAACAGCAACAGTGCCTGCCAGGTGCTCGATGAAATGTTTTTGGCATGTGGGAAATTTATCAGGAGCTGATCTTTGGTGAGGTGGCCTCTCAATGCACCTGGGGGCTGCTTGATTTTTGTCAGAATTTTTGGAAGAGTAAAAATATGAATTTCACTAAAAATGATGAATCTGGTCCAAACTGGCAGTGAGCAAAACTAGAAAATTTTGAACTGTGGAAGAGTGGATCTTGATGGATCTAGGTTGGGGGTGCTAAGGACTAGTCATAGGAGTTGGTTTGGGATCAAAACTCAAAATAAATTTGGTACTTCCTTTGTAAACCACCTAGGTCCAAAAATAATGGCAGAAATAGTTTTGGGGATAAAATAAATAAAATAAAAAATAAAAAATGGGTTGCACTTGCTAGGTTTGGATATATGACTTAACCCAAAGTGGAGGGAGGTGTTTTGGAAGAAAATTTTTTAACATGGGCTTGGTAGAAGAGAATGGTTTGGATAAAAAGGGAATAACCAAAACTCATAGGATTTCTTTTTAAAAGAAAACTTTCAAAAATAAATTGTGATGAGTCACACCAATGAAAAGCCTTCAAAGCCAAACATCAAGGTTGAGGATGACCCAAAATAAAGATTTTGACATAAGAGAAATTTTTTGAGAAGGAGAGTTTTTTTTAAAGATTTTGAATAGCCTCGTTCAAATCAAACAAAGAATTTGCTGAAAACCAAATGAAAGTTATGGAGTGTCACATAGAAGTAGGATCCCACCACATCTATGATGATACCGGGTTTTGTCACAATTATCGTCATAGATGTGTCATAAGTATGACAGAAAAAAAATCGTTCGGACCAAAATGTCACGGATGTGTCTTTTTTTGTAGTGCGACTCCAAAACAGTTCTAATAGCAATATTTCTCCGTTTTGGAATATTTAAGAAAATAGGAAAATAAGAAGTAGTCCGGGAAGGACACGAGGCCTCCACGAGGGTGGAGGTCGCGCCCTACCCCCTGGGCGTGCCTCCCTGCCTCGTGGGAATCTCGTGTGCTCTCCGAACTCCGCTTTCTTGCACGATACTTCTTTCGGTCAGTAAAAATTCATTATATAACCCCCCAAAGGTTTTGACCACCGTATCACGCAAAAATCTTCTGTCTTTGTTTCGAGCTGTTTTCTCTCAGATTTGTCAAGGCCAGGCATCATGACGTCACCCTCCTCCAATAATGAAGACAAGGATGCTTGGCTATTGAAGATAGAGCTGAAGAGAGAAGAATTTGGGGAGACCAACAAGGATGATTGGATCAAGAAGGCCATGGAGGATCAAGCTCCGGCTGCAGAAGAAGAAAACATCCTGTCGGTGTCAAAACCGGCGGATCTCGGGTAGGGGGTCCCGAACTGTGCGTCTAGGCGGATGGTAACAGGAGACAAGGGACACGATGTTTTACCCAGGTTCGGGCCCTCTTGATGGTGGTAAAACCCTACGTCCTGCTTGATTGATATTGATATTGTGGATGTTTACAAGAGTGGATCTACCACGAGATCAAGGAGGCTAAACCCTAGAAGCTAGCCTATGGTATAATTGTAAGGGTTGTTGTTGTTGTCCTACGGACTAGAGCCATCCGGTTTATATAGACACCGGAGAGGGCTAGGGTTACATAGAGTCGGTTACAATGGTAGGAGATCTACATATCCGTATCGCCAAGCTTGCCTTCCACGCCAAGGAAAGTCCCATCCGGACACAGGATGAAGTCTTCAATCTTGTATCTTCATAGTCTTGGAGTCGGGTCGATGATGATAGTCCGGCCGATGATAGTTCGGCTGATGATGGTAGTCCGGCTATCCGGACACCCCCTAATCCAGGACTCCCTCAGTAGCCCCTGAACCAGGCTTCAATGACGATAAGTCCGGCGCGTATATTGCTTGGCATTGCAAGGCGGGTTCCTCCTCCGAATGATAGAAGATTGTGAACACCAGGATAGTGTCCGGCTCTGCAAAATAAATTCCACATTCCACCGTAGAGAGAATAATATACACACAAGTTCAATCTGCTGACGTTTTTTGCAGCATGACATCACGCCACTACCAAGCCATTACTTGAATCGTTTTTTACTCTACCACCTCAGCGCATTTAGCGAAGCGGTTTCCTTGGCACATCTTGTCGAAGCAGAGATCGTGTTCCCCCTTAATCCGGGATTCTCATCAATACGGATGTGGGTAACCCAACCGCGCCATTGATGGTGACGCTTGGGGGATAAGCGAGTTTTACCAGGCCGGTGGGGGACGCGTAGACTTCGCCCGCCCATATAAGGGATAAGGATTCACCTTTTCACCTACGCCTTCTTCCTCCTTTGCTTATCCATCTCCGTGCACTCGAGCTCCAGCGCCCAAGCCCGCACATCTCGTCTCAACCTTCCCCGGTTATGTCCGGAGCGGGAGGCAAGTGGATGACCTCCTCCGTGACGGAGGAGCACATCGAAAGACTGCGCAGCGCCGGCTACCTGTCCGGCGACATCGCGCACCGGCTGCCCGACAAGGGGCAGCTCATCCCCACCCCCAGGCCCCATGAGAGGTTCGTTTTTCTTTCCCACTTCCTCCATGGACTGGGTTTTCCACTTCACCCCTTTGTCCGGGGGCTCATGTTCTACTATGGCCTAGATTTCCATGATCGGGCGCCGAACTTCATCCTCAACATCTCGGCGTTTATCGTCGTGTGCGAGGCCTTCCTCTGCATCCAGCCCCACTTCGGCTTGTGGCTCAAGACCTTCAATGTCAAGCCGAAGGTAGTGAAGGGCACTCAAGCGGAGTGCGGAGGCGCCATGTTGGGCAAGATGCCCAATGTCCTTTGGTTCGAAGGGGCCTTCGTGGAATCCGTCAAGGGGTGGCATTCGGGGTGGTTCTATATCACCGAGCCGCGTGACCCTAAGTGGGCGGCGGCCCCCGAGTTCAGATCTGGTATCCCCACGCAGCTCACCTCCTGGAAAGAGAAGGGCTTGCTATGGGGCAGTCCGGAGGAGCTGACGGGACTCCAAGCCTGTATCCAGAAGCTGGTGAAGAAGCTCAGGCTGGTTAACGTGGTCCAGGTCATGCTCGTCCGCCGGATTCTCCCATGCCAAGAGCGAGCATTCAATCTGTGGGAGTTCAATCCGGAACAGCACCAGGCGCTGAGCGGGCTCTTCGACACGACATACGAAGGTGCCTGGAGGGTGCTGTTTAAGGGCGCCGAAGCCCCCGCATCCGCGACTGAAGATCGCGGATTTCGCTCGCAGCGCCAAGCCGACGAGGTAAGTGATTCTACCCTTTTACGAGACACTTGCTTTTCATAGTTTGACTCTATGCGGGTTTCAATTTCCCCTTTTCCTTTGACAGGACTGGATGAGGAAGGTGGAGTAGATTATCTGCCCGGCTCCTATGCCAGAAAACCCAGTAGACGCCCGTCTAGCGAAGCTGCTGGTTCCGGCACCGCACGTGGTGCCGGAGAAGAAGGCCAAGAAGGAGGCCACGGGTGCTCGAAAGAGTTCCCATTTTCAGGTGTCCGATGACTCCGGGGCGGACTCCTCCCCCGAAAATGAGGAGGAGAAAGAGGACTCTCTCCCAGAGGAGGGAGAGAGGAAGAGGAAGGCTTCCCCAACAGGGGAGTCCGAAGGGTCCAAGAGGGGAAGGACTATTCCCCCGGACAGCTCCGCCAACATCAACATTGGCGAGGAAGAATGGCCTTCAAGGGCCAGGCCTCCAGGGAGATTGTAAGTATCCGGATTCCTGAGTGATTTATAATTTCTTTTTCTGTGTCACATAGTGTCATTCTGATGCCGCATGCTGCCTATAGTCCGGCCAATGATGATCTCCCCGCTTCATCGAACGGGTCGTTGGCTCCGTCGGATGTAGATTCCATCCCGACTGCCTCCACCCCTCGCGACACCGAGGACGCCAAGGTGGGATCCCAAGAAGGGACCCATCAGGGGGAGGCTCCGGAGGCGCCACAAGGCAGCCTCCCGGACTTTGCGCCGGACTCCACATCAGAACCCGCAGTGGTTCCGGAGTCCGGCCGGCGGCCCCTTCGCACGAAGGGCAAGACCGTGACGCCGGCGGCTTCCGTCCAACCGGAGGCGCCGAACAATTTGTTGGAGGCGCTCCAGAGCGCTTCCATCGAGGAAGAACACCGCACTATTATGTGTGCGGTGATTCAGAAGGTACAGCTCGCCAAGTGCGGGCTGACCGAAGCCTGCAGTAGCCTTCTATCAGGCTTTGAGGTAAGAAGTTAAAAATATGCAATGTAATACCGCATAGACAGTAGCCCCTGATGCTTGGTTCGGTGTTCGGAAAGAAAAGTCGGACTGAGGATCTGAAAAAAAAGAAGATATACGCAGGGTTGCTAAAAAATTATGTCAATATGGGTAGCAGACTGCGCTACTGACCTCTGCCGCACTGACTGCGAAGGTCGGTGCTTTGAAGCAGGAGCTCGAGCTGTCCGAGCAAGAGCTCGGCCGCGCCAAGAAGCAGCTCCAGGACAAATAAGGTGAGTAACACCACTTTGAACTTGTACCTTACAGAAAAGGATTTAGGTTGCAACAAAAAATAACAAGGATAACATGGGTACTGCAGGGGCCACGAACGAGGTGGCGACCTTGAAGGAGGCCGTGTCTGCGGCCGAACGCAATGCGGCCGCGGAACGGGCAGAGCGAGAAAAGCAGGAGGCGCGGGTGGCGGTGGTTCAGCAAGAGCTCCAGGCTCTCATGGAAAAGAATGAGAGTTTGGAGCGTGACTCAAAGACTCAAGAGTCCGAGCTTGCCTCGGCTCTCGAAAGTGCCAAGACTGCCAAGGCCGATGCCCATAAGTCCCTTCAGGAGATTGAGTTGGTGAGGGAGATAGCGGCGGGTAAGGCATTTTTCATGCAAAGCAAGCATGTGAATGTAAATTACGTGTTACTTACCCGAATTCGGAGTTCTCCAGGGGCGTTTGCAGATCTGCCTCGCAGCGTGTCTGATGCCGCCGCATTCTACCGAGCCGAGGAGGGGAGCTCAACGGAGAAGGTCTTCTGGTCTCAGTATGCTGAGGCCGGCCATCCGGTGCCCCCTAGCGACCAGCTGAAGCAGCTGGTCGAGCTCCACAAGGTGGCCGAGCAGGCCATGAAGGGCCTCATAGTCCGGCTGTGGCCTGGAGAGGCCATGCCTGGGAGCTACTTCGGCCTCGTGCGATGATTGGTGGATGCGTGCCCCTGGGTGGAGGTTATCAAGCGCTCCGCCTGTATTGAAGGTGCTCGTCGGGCCCTTGCCCGCGCAAAGGTGCATTGGGGCAAGCTGGATGCGGAGAAGCTAATCACTGACGCGCCACCAGCGGGCAAAGAATATCGTACGCCCGAGATGTACTATAAGACTGTCCTGAAGGGTGCCCGCAAGATTGCGGATGAGTGCCCCAGGGATGTAATTATTGAGTAAATTCGCAATGTGTTATCTTGTGCGTTGAAAACTTTGTTCATATGCGCTAAGCAACGCTTATTAATTTAAAATATTACCTTCTGTGCGGCTGTTTATTAAATCTGAGAGATGGCAAGTCGTCGGCTTCAGCCCCCATGCCACGAGTGCTGGGGTGTTCGGGACAAACTTGAGCACTCTTGTTCCCATTTTTGGGTCCATCTAGGGAGGCGCTCAACACAACGAACAAGGCAACCGGACTTATAGTGCTTGAACACTCTCACTTAGCCATAGAATTCTATAATTTTAAATTTCGGCGAAGCCCCTAGTATTCGGAAGGCCGAATTAGGGGCGCTATCCACGCCTTCGTCGGAAATTATCCGGAACTTCGCTCGAAGCGGCGTAGGTCTTTAAGGACCCGAAAGGACCTCTCGAACAGCGACCAGTCTCTCGCCTTATCATGACAGTCAGTTTTAGCTTTCTCCACTGAGGCGTTAACCCGGCTCAACCGGGGCGCAATCGCAGTGGTTCTCCCAGTGCTACCTTAGCCGATAGAACGGAAGGTAAGGTGCCAAACATGGGAGCCGGGCCAACCCAACTATTGACCCAAGACATGATTCGGAGCCGATTCATATAATGCTATAAGTTCGGGGTGCCGCACTTGTGAAAGTGTTCGGACTTTATCACACCATAATGCGGGGAACATAAGCCCCTGGTGTATTTGGCCGTACCAAAATGTACGGATGCAACATGTCATAAATGAACATATATATATAAGGTAATGCAATTATCGGCAAAAATTGTTGCATTTTATTCGAGAAGATCTGCTATGAGTGCGGAATGATACAAATAGTGCAGAAAGCAAGGGATTGGATGAATTAAAGGCGTCTCCCTCCAGGGGTAGGCCGCGGAATGGTGTATTTAACAAATTTAATGCTCGTAATGGAAACCACCTGAGTGTTCGTCGCGGCCTTTGTCCCTCCCTGGCTGTTGCATCATGAGTTCGGCAGGTTCGCCGCCGGACAGAGTTCTGTATAAAAAAGAGAGAAATAAAAGATAAAAAGAGCAACACACTTGGGAGCCCTGGTGTGGTCGAACCGCACTCTGGGTCTGTTGTGGTTGTGCCTCTCCCCCTATGCCCATGGTATCTCCAGGGCGTAATTATGTACGCGGAGAGTTTGTCTTACAATTGAGCGAGGGATGGGGTTGAGGCCGCATTGCTACGCGTGCTCGGAACGTGCTAGGTGGTCTTGGTTGATGTTGCTCCGGGCGCGTTTGGCCGTGTCCAGTCGTTTAACGGCCGGACTTGAAAATTGCCTTAAAAGGCTGCTCTATACTTCTGCCGCGAGAGCCGCTGTATGTTCCTCCGTTCGGAGGGAGCGTTCCGTGTGTCCATTGACCGTGATGACTCCACGAGGGCCTGGCATCTTGAGCTTAAGGTATGCATAATGCGGCACCGCGTTGAATTTTGCGAACGCGGTTCGTCCGAGCAGAGCGTGATAGCCACTGCGGAACGGGACTATGTCGAAGATTAACTCCTCGCTTCGAAAATTATCCGGGGATCCGAAGACCACTTCCAGTGTGACTGAGCCTGTACAACTGGCCTCAACACCTGGTATGACGCCTTTGAAGGTTGTCTTTGTAGGTTTAATCCTTGAAGGGTCTATGCCCATCTTGCACATTGTATCCTGATAAAGCAGGTTCAGGCTACTGCCGCCGTCCATCAGGACTCTCGTGAGGTGAAATCCCTCGAAGATTGGGTCTAAAACCAATGCGGCGAATCCGCCATGGTGGATACTGGTCGGATGGTCTCTTCGATCGAAAGTGATCGGGCAAGAGGACCATGGGTTGAATTTTGGGGCGACTGGCTCCATCGCATATACGTCCCTTAGTGCACGCTTCCGCTCCCTCTTGGGGATATGCGTTGCGTATATCATGTTTATCGTCCGAACTTGAGGGGGGAATCCCTTTTGTCCTCTGTTGTTTGGCGGCCGGGTCTCTTCCTCGTCATCGCTGTGTAGCCCCTTGTCATTGTTTTTGGCGATTAATTTTCCTGCCTGCTTGAATACCCAACAATCTCTGTTGGTGTGGTTAGCTGGCTTTTCGGGGGTTCCATGTATTTGGCAGGAGCTGTCGAGTATTCGGTCCAAATGGCACGGGCCCGGAGTGGTTCTTTTGAATGGCTTCTTCCGTTGACCGGGCTTGGAGCCTCGGAATCCGGCATTGACTGCCGTATCCTCATTGCTGTCGCCATTAATGCGGCATTTATTTTTGTTTTGATGCGACCTACCATTGCGGTCCTTGGTATCCGGACTGCCAGCGTTTTTGCTGAGGTTGTTGTTGCGAGCTAGCCAGCTATCCTCTCCCGCATAGAAGCGGGTCATGAGTGATGTGAGGGCTGCCATGGATTTCGGCTTTTCCTGTCCTAGGTGCCGGGCCAGCCACTCGTCACGGATGTTATGTTTGAAGGCAGCGAGGGCCTCTGCATCCGGACAGTCGATGAATTGATTTTTCTTTGTTAAGAACCGTGTCCAGAATTGCCTGGCCGATTCGTCTGGCTGCTGGATTATGTGGCTTAGGTCATCTGCGTCTGGTGGTCGCACATACGTGCCCTGGAAGTTGTCGAGGAATGCGGCGTCCAGGTCTTCCCAGCATCCAATTGACTCTGCGGGCAGGCTGTTAAGCCAATGCCGAGCTGGTCCTTTAATCTTGAGCGGGAGATATTTGATGGCGTGAAGATCGTCGCCGCGGGCCATATGTATATGGAGGAGATAATCCTCAATGCAAACCGCGGGGTCTGTTGTGCCATCGTAGGATTCGATATTAACGGGTTTAAACCCTTCAGGGATTTGATGATCCATTACTTCGTCAGTGAAGCATAGTGGGTGTGCGGCGCCTCTGTATTGAGCAATATCGCGACGTAGCTCGATAGAGCGTTGTCTGCTGTGTTTGGCCCGGCCGGAGTAGTTGTATCCGGCGCGACGGTATTCGTCGTGGGTCTTGGGGCACCCACGTGATCCATAGATAGATCTGGATTGTCTTGCCTTGTCCTCCAATATATCCCGCAAGTCCGGCGCGTTCCCCCGTGGCTTCATAATTTTTGAGCGATGCCGGGGTACGGTTTTGGTGGAGGGCTTGCATGCCTCTCTGTCGCGGCCACGAGGTGGTCGGTCTGCCGTATTGTGCGATGGTGATGCAGGTTTGTACGCTTCCTCCTCTAGTCGGGGGAGCAACTTGCGTTTTGGGTAACTTTTGGAGGGGCGTTCGAGTTCATACTCTTCGGCCGCGAGGACCTCGGTCCATCTGTCGGCCAGTAGGTCTTGATCAGCTTGAAGCTGTTGCTGCTTTTTCTTTAGGCTGTTTGCCGTGGCCATTAGCCTGCGTCTGAAACGCTCTTGTTCGACGGGATCCTCAGGCACGACGAATTCGTCGTCGTCGAGGCTTGCCTCGTCTCTGGAGGGAGGTAAGTAATTATCATCCTCAACCTCTTCATCTGCCGCCCTCTCGTGAGGGCTTGCTTCTGCCTCCTCCTGCGCTGGGTCGTGCTAGAGGGGGTTGTCTTCGGCACTTTCCGGGGTGTTATTATCTCCTGTGCGGAATCTCTATTCTTGCTGTGGCGGGATTTAGAGCGGCGCCGCTGATGTCGGCGCTTGGGCTGTTTCTTTAAGGAATCAGCCTTCGTTGCTTCTTCGTCGTCCCAATCTTTTGGGGTGTCCACCATATATATGTCGTATGACGAGGTGGTCTTCCAGTGTCCTGTAGGCACTAGTTCTTGATATTCTCCGGCATCGTCGTCCATACCGTCGATGTCTTCGGAGTCGTAGTCGAGTACGTCGGTTAGGTCGTCGATGGTGGCTACGAAGTGGGTGGTGGGTGGGCTCTGAATTTCTTCATCGTCCGCGTCCCAACCATCCTGGCCGTAGTTCGGCCAGGGCTCTCCGGATAGCGAGAGATGCTTCAGCGAATTTAAGATATCGCCGAAGGGTGAGTGCTGAAAGATGTCTGCAGCGGTGAATTCCATGATCGGCGCCCAATCGGATTCGACTGGCAGGGGCGCAGGAGGTTCGGAGTCCGGCTGGGAGTCCGGCACCTCGGAGTCATGAGCTTTATGCGGGACAAGGTAAGTGTTCGGCTGCATCACCGTAGAAGTTGCAACTCCTGAGGCGGTGTCCAGCCATCCGTCCTCGATCTGAGCGATCGGCTCCAGACTAGGGGTCGGAGCGGATTCATGTGCGGCCTCGAAGGTGCTGTCCGGCGGCAGAGTTAGGTCGTCCCCATCGTGACAGCGCGGCACGCTCGGCTGTGGCTCAGTTCCATCGAAGATCAAGTCCCCGCGGATATCGGCCGTGAAGTTTAGGCTTCCAAACCTGACCTGACGGCCAGGGGCGTAGCTTTCGATCTGCTCCAGATGGCCAAGTGAGTTAGCCCGCAGTGCGAAGCCGCCGAATACGAAGATCTGTCCGGGGAGAAAAGTCTCACCCAGGACTGCGTCGTTGTCGATTGAAGAGGCCATCAAGCCTATCGGTGACGACACAGAGGAACTCTCAATGAAAGCACCAATGTCGGTGTCAAAACCGGCGGATCTCGGGTAGGGGGTCCCGAACTGTGCGTCTAGGCGGATGGTAACAGGAGACAAGGGACACGATGTTTTACCCAGGTTCGGGCCCTCTTGATGGAGGTAAAACCCTACGTCCTGCTTGATTGATATTGATATTGTGGATGTTTACAAGAGTGGATCTACCACGAGATCAAGGAGGCTAAACCCTAGAAGCTAGCCTATGGTATGATTGTAAGGGTTGTTGTTGTTGTCCTACGGACTAGAGCCATCCGGTTTATATAGACACCAGAGAGGGATAGGGTTACATAGAGTCGGTTACAATGGTAGGAGATCTGCATATCCGTATCGCCAAGCTTGCCTTCCACGCCAAGGAAAGTCCCATCCAGACACGGGATGAAGTCTTCAATCTTGTATCTTCATAGTCTTGGAGTCCGGTCGATGATGATAGTCCGACCGATGATAGTTCGGCTGATGATGGTAGTCCGGCTATCCTGACACCCCCTAATCCAGAACTCCCTCACATCCCTCAACCTCTTCCTAACCTCTTTACCCCAACTGATATTGAAGCTTTCAAGATGATTGAGTTAGCTCGCATACAAAACAAGTATCTCACACAGGAAAATATTTTGTTGAAGTATCATATCAACGCATTTAAGGGCATTATCCGCAAATTGGAAGAGCTTCTACGCTCGATGTGCGACTATCCATCATCATCACCACCTTCTTCACCAGCAAAGGAGACATAATCACATGGCTATGGAAACTCCCATTGGCAACTGCCAAGGTTGGGGGAGTTGTCCCGGTATCGTATCACCATCACACCCCTATATTTACCGTTTTAATTAGTTCGATCCCTTTTGGTAATATCTTGATCTAGTAGAATAAAGTTTCGGAATGAATTAGTTTTGAGTTTTGCTTTGTGATCCCTCTATTCAATCGAGTCCATGAGCTATATATAAAATAAATATTAGTGTTGAGTCAAGGGCTTTTCTATCTTGCTATGATCTTGAGTTCATAAAAGAATAAAAAGAAATAAAAGAGTTCATATTGATCTTATGGAAAGTAATGACTTCACACATAAAAAGTATGATGATTAAAATTTGTTGAGAGTTAACAAACATAGTTTTGGACATCGCTGCAATTAATAGGAAGCAATAATGAAAGGGAGGTTTTCACATATAAATATACTATCTTGGACATCTTTTATGATTGTGAGCACTCATTAAAGTATGACATGCTAAAGAGTTGATGTTGGACAAGGAAGACAACATAATGCGTTATGTTTTCTCACATCTCAGTTAAAGTATATTGTCATGGATCATTCAAACATGTTGAGCTTGCCTTCCCCCCTCATGCTAGCCAAATTCCTTGCACCAAGTAGAGATACTACTTGTGCTTCCAAATATCCTTAAACCCAGTTTTGCCATGAGAGTCCACCATATCTACCTATGGATTGAGTAAGATCCTTAAAGTAAGTTGTCATGTCGCAGGCAATAAAAATTGCTGTCTAAATATGTATGACTTATTAGTGTGGAGAAAATAAGCTTTATACAATCTTATGATATGGAAGAAATAAAAGCGACGGACTGCATAATAAAGGTTCATATCACAAGTGGCAATATAAACCGACGTTCTTTTGCATTAAGATTTCGTGCATCCAACCCTAAAAGCACATGACAACCTCTACTTCCCTCTGCGAAGGGCCTATCTTTTACTTTATGTCTTATACCTTATGCAAGAGTCAAGGTGATCTTAACCTTTCCCTTTTTCATTTTATCCTTTGGCAAGCACCTCGTGTTGGAAAGATCCTGATATATATCCAATTGGATGTAAGTTAGCATGAGCTATTATTGT
Organism: Triticum aestivum; assembly: GCF_018294505.1. Taxonomy (NCBI): domain Eukaryota; kingdom Viridiplantae; phylum Streptophyta; class Magnoliopsida; order Poales; family Poaceae; genus Triticum; species Triticum aestivum. Next base: position 25,298,962 of record NC_057801.1, read on the forward strand.
TGACATTACCCTTGAGGTAAATGGTTGGGAGGCAACACTATAAGCCCCTATCTTTCTCTGTGTCCGATTAAAACTCCATAACCATAAGTATTGCGTGAGTGTTAGCAATTGTGACAGACTAAGTGATAGTTGGTATGTGGACTTGCTGAAAAGCTCTATTATTGACTCTTTCTGATGTTATGATAAATTGCAATTGCTTCAATGACTGAGATTTTAGTTTGTTAGTTCTCAATGAAGTTTCTGAATCATACTTGACATTGTGAGTAGATTGTTACTTGAGCATAAGAAATCCTATGACAAATTATATTTATGTTGCTGTTATAAGAATGATCATGATGCCCTCATGTCCATATTTTATTTTTATCGACACCTCTATCTCTAAACATGTGGACATTTTTTGATATCGGCTTCTGCTTGAGTACAAGCGAGGTCTAAGCTTGGGGGAGTTGATACGTCCATTTTGAATCATGCTTTTATATTAATATTTATTGCATTATGGGCTGTTATTACACGTTATGTCACAATACTTATGGCTATTCTCTCTTATTTTACAAGGTTTACATAAAGAGGGAGAATGCCGACAGCTGGGTTTTGGGCTGGAAAAGGAGCAAATATTGAAGACTATTCTGCACAGCTCCAAAAGTCCTGAAACTCCACGAAAGTCATTTTTGGAATTAATAATACATATTGAGTGGAAGAAACACCTGAGGGGGGCCACCCACCATCCACGAGGGTGGGGGTGCGCCCCCTGCCTCGTGGGCCACCTGGCAGCCCTCCGGTGCCCATCTTCTGCTATATGAAGTCTTTTACCCTGGAAAAAATCATAAGCAGGCTTTCGGGATGAAACTCCGCCGCCACGAGGCGGAACCTTGGCAGAACTAATCTAGGGCTCCAGCGGAGCTGTTCTGCCGGGGAAACTTCCCTCTGGGAGGGGGAAATCATCACCATTGTCATCACCTATGATCCTCTCATCGGGAGGGGGTCAATCTCCATCAACATCTTCACCAGCACCATCTCCTCTCAAACCCTAGTTCATCTCTTGTATCAAATATTTGTACCAAAACCTCAGATTGGTACTTGTGGGTTGCTAGTAGTGTTGATTACTCCTTGTAGTTGATGCTAGTTGGTTTATTTGGTGGAATATCATATGTTCAGATCCTTAATGCATATTAATACCCCTATGATTATGAACATGAATATGCTTTGTGAGTAGTTATGCTTGTTCCTGAGGACATGGGTGAAGTCTTGCTATTAGTAGTCATGTGAAGTTGGTATTCGTTCAATATTTTGATGAGATGTATGTTGTCTCTCCTCTAGTGGTGTTATGTGAACGTCGACTACATGAAACTTCACCATTATTTGGGCCTAGAGGAAGGCATTGGGAAGTAATAAGTAGATGATGGGTTGCTAGAGTGACAGAAGCTTAAACCCTAGTTGATGCGTTGCTTCGTAAGGGGCTGATTTGGATCCACTTGTTTCATGGTATGGTTAGGTTTACCTTAATACTTCTTTTGTAGTTGCGGATGCTTGCAATAGGGGTTAATCATATGCTTGTCCAAGAAAGGGCAATACCCAAGCACCAGTCCACCCACATACCAAATTATCAAAGTAACGAATGCAAATCATATGAGCGTGATGAAAACTAGCTTGACGATAATTCCCATGTGTCCTCGGGAGCGCTTTTCTCATTATAAGAACTTGTTCAGGCTTGTCCTTTGCTTCAAAAAGGGCTGGGCCACCTTGTTGCACCTTATTTACTTTCATTGCTTGTTACCCGTTACAATTTATCTTATCACAAAACTATCTGTTACCTACAATTTTAGTGCTTGCAGAGAATACCTTACTGAAACCGCTTGTCATTTTCTTCCACTCCTCGTTGGGCTCGACAATCTTACTTCTCGAAAGGACTACGATAGATCCCCTACACTTGTGGGTCATCAGATCTTTACATTATACAACATGGCTTGTATATTCTGATGATGAGCCTCCTCAAATGCTTGAGGTGTTCATGACCAAGCAAGTTGGATTCACACCCACTTAGCTGCATTAGGAGTGCTTTCATACACTTATAGCTCTAGTGCATATGTTGCATGGCAATCCCTACTCTGAAGAACATCGATTGTAAGACCTCTCCATTGTCTAATGGTCCACCTCGTTGATGCGAGACTTTCTTATACTTTTGTCTTCCCTTACAAACCCCAATCACCATTCTCATTGCCATCCTAAGTGCTAAGTCCATGGCTCACGCTCATCTAGCGCATGAAGTTGAAAAGTCTATAGTGAGAAAAAGTATGATCCAATTTCTTGGTTTGGTACTGGGGTGTTCATAATTTATAATTTATGTTAGGAAGACCGAGCTATTCCATGCTTACATGATTAAGTGTTTAGGAATAACGTTCTTTAGCATTTTCTATTTTGAAAGTCAATGATTATTTTCTATTACTCTTGTATATTACTCTTTTGATGTCAATTTAAATTATTCATATCCAAATATTCATGCCATGATTATATTACATGATCAAGATTGTGCTAGGTAGTTCCTCATCAAAAAATATTTTTGTATTATCATTTACCTACTCGATGACGAGTAGAAATTAATCTTGGGGATGATGATACATTTCCGATGTATCAATGTTTTTTTATTGTTCATGCCATTATCCTACTACTTCCACATATTTTTGGCAAAAATTTGTACTGTGTTTGGACTAAATATAGTGACTAGTGCCAGTTCCTGTTTCTCGCATGTTTGTTATTTCACAGAAAAACCATATCTAAGAAGGTCCAAAGACGATGAAAATTTATGGAGATTTTTGTGGAATATATGTGAATTCCTGGCGCAAGAATCAAAGCAAGGAGGGACTAATGGGCTTCACAAGCTCAGGGGGGCGCGCCACCTAGGGCGCTGATAACCCAGCAAGTATAGGGGATCGCGATAGTCTTCGAGGGTAGTATTTCACCCAAATCTATTGAGTGACACAAGGGGAGCCAAAAAATATTTATGAGCCTTAACAGTTGAGTTGTCAATTCTACCACACCTGGAAAATAATATTTCTATAGCAAAGTATTTAGTAGCACAACAGTATGATAGTTTGATAGTAGCGGTAATAGTAACAATAGTAACAGTAGCAGTTTTGTAGTGATTGTAAGAGTAGCAACACTAGTAGTAATTAGCAAAGACAATATGAGAAAAGCGTAGGCATTGGATCAATGATGGATATTTGTGTGGATGACATTCATCATGTAACAGTCACAACCCAGAGCGATGCATAATAGCTCCAATTCATTAATTCAATGTAGGCATGTATTCCGCATAGTCATAGGTGCTTAAAATAAGAACATGCATGACTTCTTTTGTTGTACCTCCAATGGCAGCAGGGTCCATAAGGAAATCTAAGAGATATTAAGGCCTCGTTTTCATAGAGAACCAGAACAAATCATTAACACATGGTGAATACACGAACGCCTTGAATTACACGAACGCCTTGAATTACACATGGCGACACTTCTTGTGGATTTTTTATGGACCAGAAGACATCTAGTGGGCCAAGGAAGCACCTGGGGGGTGCTCGAGGGGGCAGCACCAACCAGGGCGTGCCTGGGGGCCCAGGCACGCCCAGGTGGGTTGTGCCCACCTCGTGTGCCCCCTGAAACGCCTCTTCGCCCTATAAATTCCCAAATATTCCAAAACCCTTCGGGTAGCCCTAGATAAGAAGTTCCGCTGCCGCAAGGCATCTCTATCCACAAGATCCAATCTAGACCCCATTTCGGCACCCTGCCGGAGGGGGGAATCATCACCGGTGGCCATCTTCATCATCCCGGCGGCCACCACGATGAGGAGGGAGCAGACCACCCTCGGGGATTTGGGTTTGTACCAGTAGCTATATGTTTAATATCTCTCTCTCTCTCTCTCTCTCTCTCGTGTTCTTGAGATGTCACGATCTTGATGTATCGCGGGCTTTGTTAATATAGTTGGATCATATGGTGTTTTCCCCTCTCTATCTTGTTGTGATGAATTGAGTTTTCCCTTTGAGATTTCATTGTTATCGGATTGAATACTTTTATGGATTTGAGAACACTTGATATATGTCTTGCAATTGAATACTTGTGGTGACAATGGGGTATTGTATTGATTCACTTGATATATGTTTTGGCACTCAACTCGCGGATTCCCGAGGTGACATTGGGGTAATCTATGCATAGGGGTTGATGCACGTTCTTGTCTTGTTTCTTCGGTAGAAATCTTGGGGCACTCTTTGAAGTTCTTTGTGTTGGATTGAATATTATAAATATGAAATTTATTTGGTGTTATTTTAGTACGAACTCTAGGACATATCAAACGGAAAGAATAGCTTTGTGTTATTTTAGTATGAACTCTTGAATAGATCGAACGGAAATAATAGCTTTGAGGTGGTTTCGTACCCTACAAACAATTCCGTCTTATGTGCTCCGCTAGATAGCAACTTTGGAGTGATTCTTCATCGCACTTCGAGGGATGGTTATATGATCCAATTATATTAGCACTATTGAGAGATTGCACTAGCGAAAGTACGGACCCTAGGCCTCATTTTCCATTATTGCAATACTGTTTGTGCTCCGTTTTACCTTCTACTACCTTGCTGTTTTTTATTGTTCGCACCACAAAAACTCATATCTACTATCCATACTGATGTCGCTTGAAGCTATGTCAGTTTTTCCCCAAAGAGGAAGGGATGATGCAGCACAACGGTGGTAGGTATTTCCCTCAGATATGAAACCAAGTTTATCGAACCAGTAGGAGAACAAAGAAACACAACGTAAACAACCACTGCACACAAAGAACAACACCTCGCAACCCGACATGTTAAAGGGCTTGTCAATCCCTTTCGGGGTACGGCGCCTCAAGATAGGCAAAGGACGTGAGGTAAATTTGTAGATAGGATAAATAGATCACGGAACAAATAAATTTCAGCAAGGTATTTTTGTATTTTTTAGTTTAATAGATCTGAAAATAAACGCAAGGAAAAAGTAGATCGCAAGGCAAATATATGGGAAAGAATATCCAAGGGCCGTAGGTTTCACTAGTGGCTTCTCTCGAGAAAAATAGAAAACGGTGGGTGAACAAATTAATGTTGGGCAATTGATAGAACTTCAAATAATCATGACAATATCCAAGAAATGATCATTACATAGGCATCACGTCCAAGATTAGTAGACCTACTCCCGCCTGCATGTACTACTATTACTCCACACATCGACCGCTATCCAGCATGCATCTAGTGTATTAAGTTCATGGAAAAACGGAGTAATGCAATAAGAACGATGACATGACGTAGACAAGATCCATTTATCTATTGCGGCAGATATGGATCCCGTCTTTTTATCCTTAGTAGCAACAATACATACGTGTCAGTTCCCTTTCTGTCACTGGGATCAAGCACCGTAAGATCGAACCCACTACCAGGCACCTCTTCCCATTGCAAGATAAATAGATCAAGTTGACCAAAAAACCAAATGTCGGAGAAGAAATACGAGGCTATAAGAGATCACGCATATAAGAGATCAAAGAACTCAAATAACTTTCATGGATAAAAACAGATATAACTGATCATAAACTCAAAGTTCGTCAGATCCCAACAAACACACCACAAAAAGGACTTACATCCTATGGATCTCCAAGAGATCATTGTATTGATAATCAAGAGATAAAGAGAGAGGAAGCCATCTAGCTACTAACTACGGACCCCCAAGGTCTACAAAGAACTACTCACACATCATCGGAGAGGCACCAATGGAATTGGTGAACCCATCCGTGATGGTGTCTAGATTGGATCTCGTGGTTCTGGACTCTTCGGCGGCTGGATGAAAATTTTGTTGACTCCCCTAGGGTTTCTGGAATATTAGGGTATTTATAGAGCAAAGAGTCAGTCCAGGGGGCACCCGAGGTGGGCACAACCCACCAGGGCACGCCTGGGCCTCCTGGCGCGCCCAGGTGGGTTGTCCCCTCCTCGGGACTCCCCCCCAGGTGCAACCAGGGCCCATTGTGTTCCTTCTGGTCCATAAAAAATCATCGTAAATTGGCGTGGCATTTGGACCCCTTCTGATATTGATTTCCTGCGATGTAAAAAACATGCAGAAAACAACAACTGGCACTTGGCACTATGTCAATAGGTTAGTACCAAAAACTGATATAAAATGACTATATAATGATTATAAAACATCCAAGATTGATAATTAAACAACATGGAATGATCAAAAATTATAGATACGTTGGAGACGTATCAGCATCCCCAAGCTTAACTCCTGCTCGTCCTCGAGTAGGTAAGTGATAAAACAGAATTTTTGATGTGGAGTGTTGTTTATCATGTCATATCATATTCTTTTCTTCATAGAATGGACATTTGGACTTTTATGTGATTCAAAGCAATAGTCTAGTTTTGACATAATAATTTAGATACTCAAGCATATCAACAAGCAACCATGTCTTTCAAAATACCAATGCTAAAACAAGTTATCCCTAGCCCATCATGCTCAAACATTGATCCATTCATGAAACACACTCGAATATTAGCTACACCCAATACTTAAGTACGATCATATTGTCCCCTAGTTGGTGCTTTTATAAGAGAGGATGGAGACTCAAATTCAAAAATAAAAATTTCATAAGTAAAAGAGAGGCCCTTCGCAGAGGGAATTAGTGGTTTGTAGAGGTGCCAGAGCTCAAAGCGAAAAATTAGAGATAAAAATATTTTGGGAGGTGTATCCATCCCACCAATGAAACGACTAGGAGCATCCCACCATTTTCCATGCTAGATATATCATAGGCGGTTCCCAAACAGAAAATAAAGTTTATTCCTTTTTCCACCATAACTTTCACTTTCCATGGCTAGTCGTGTCCACGGGTGCCCTCCATACCAACACTTTCCAAGGAATTTATTATTTGACAACATAAAGTAAATTCATTTTTGCATTTCGGGACTGGGCATTCCTAATACCTTTGCCTTACTCTCGTGCAATGACAAGTGAATAAACACTCATCGTGAGAATAACACATCTAGCATGGAAAATATTAGCTACCCGTTACCATTCCACGAGCGAAACAAACACACAAAAGAGAAGTTCATTTTGAAAGTTAGAGATGGCACATGAAAATTTGCTTAGAACAGCAAAATAATACCGCATATAGGTAGATATAGTGGACTCATGTGGCAGAACTGGTATAAAGGATTTTGGATGCACAAGTAGAGGTCATACTTGCTGCAAAATGAAGGCTAGCAAAAAGATTGAGAATCGACCAACCAAGAAATGGATAATCTCATAAGCAAGCATTAAGCATATTTAACACCGAATAATGCACCACAAGTAGGATATAATTTTCATTGCATGACTATTGACTTTTGTGCATGGATAGGGAATCACAAACCTTAACACCAATATTCCTACTAGCACACAATTACTCACCAACATGACTCGCATATCGCATCATCATATATCAAAACTATTACTAAGAATGAAGTTTATTTTGTCCAATGATCTTCATGACTTATATTTTTTCTTTCTTTCTTTATCCTTATTGGATATCTATCACTTTGGGACTAATTTTCATGTGTTGCTTTTCATAATCTCAAACAAATATAAGTGAAGATCATGAGCATAGCATTTTTTTCTTTCTCTCAAAATAATTTAAGTGAAGCAAGAGAGAATTTCTTCAAAATTTTACTAACTCTCAATAAATCTAAGTGAAGCAAGAGAGCATTTCTTCAAAAATACTAAGCACACCATGCTCAAAAAGATCTAAGTGAAGCACTAGAGCAAGTCCATTGCTCATAAAAATTTAAGTGAAGCATAGAGAGCAATTCTAACAAGTCATGACATAATTTTGGCTCTCTCAAATAGGTGTGTCCAGCAAGGATTGATGACTTAACACACAGAATAAAAAAAGCAAAGACACATATCATACAAGACGCTCCAAGCAAAACACATATCATGTGACGAATAAAAATATAGTCTCGAGTAAAATACCGATGGTCGTTAGAAGAAAGAGGGATGCCACTCGGGGGCATCCCCAAGCTTAGTTGGTTGCTCATTCTTGGATAATAGCTTGGGATGCCAGGGCATCCCCAAGCTTAGGCTCTTCTATCCTTCTTTCATCCATCGTAAGATAATCAAAAACTTGAAAACTTCAATCACACAAAACACAACAAAACTCTTGTGAGATCCGTTAGTAAAAGAAAGCAAACCACTACTATAAGTGATGTGTAAAACCAATTCTTATTTTGTTTTTGTATTATATCTACTGCACTCCAACTTTTCTATGGCAAAAACTCATCAAAGAAAACCATAGAGCCATCAAAATAAGCACACAACACAAAGAAAACAAAATCTGTCAAAACAGAACAGTCTGTAGTATTCTGGAACTTTCGAATACTTCTGTAACTCCAAAAATTCTGCCAAATTAGGATGACCAGAAAAATTTGTATATTGCGTGAAATCTCTTTTCTGTGATTTATGATAATTATTTTCGTGAGCACAAAGTTTTTGTCTTTTTCAGCAAGATCAAACAACTATCACCCCGGAAGATCCTCAAGGCTTTACTTGGCACAAACACTAATTAAAACACGAAAAACACAATCATAACAGTAGCATAATTATGCTAACTCTCAAGAACAGAAAACAAAAAGCAAAAATAAATTTTATTCATTGGGTTGCCTCCCAACAAGCGCTATAGTTTTATGCCCTTAGCTAGGCGTAATGCAAGGATCTAAGTTTTGTCATCCTTTTTCTTCTTAATTTTCTTAGAGTTATTTTCATCATGGGGTTTAGTAAACACAACATAAAACATATTATCCATGGAAACTTTAGCATTTCTTAGTTGGTTTTCATCATAACCTCTTTGATTACCTGCAACAATCAAAGAGCAGTGTTGATTAACATTATTAAAAACTTGTTGCATTATATCTAGAACGGGTACTTCCTTTTTAAGATTCTCATCAAAGATCTTATTATCCCCAAGCAAATGCCTTAGTGCATAATCACTATTATAAAGAATTTCATCTATCATGGGTTTTTCATGATTCATACCATAAAAATCAAAGATTTCCCTAGCTTCCCGTATTATGTAGTCAAATTAATTTATAAGAACGAGAGTGGCCAACTTTTTGGCCCTAGGATTCTTTATGTTAGGGAGCTCAAAAAACAATCTTTGCAAAGTAGGACGGGTATGAATAAATTTAGTTTCAAGTGTCAGAACTAGTGCTGAAATAGCATCCACATAAGATCTAGTAGTTTTAAGTATAGGAGCATCATCAAGACTTAGATTCCCAACACAATTAAAAATTCTTGAATACATTCTTTTCCCATAACATTCCCTTGCCCCAAGATAAACGTTTTAGCATCCAGATCGCTCGTACGTCAAAATTTAGGAGTTAGGACATCATCTATTGGTGCCATACTGAAATCACTCATGATTTCAAGCAAAGGATAGATCTCACAAGAAAACGGCGAACGAACAAAGAGAGGCGAATAAAACGGCAAATATTTGTGAAGTGGGTGAGAGGAAAATGAGAGGCAAATAATGTAAATTGCAAGGAGATGAGATTTGTGATTAGGAACCTGGATATGTTGAAGATTCTCCCTGGCAACGGCGCCAGGAAGGGAACGTTGATGGGAGACTATATTGAGGTGATCGTCCCTGGCAACGGCGCCAGAAATTCCTTTTCATGTCGCTTGAAGCTACATCGGTTTTTCCCCCAAAGAGGATGGGATGATACAGCATAGTGGTGGTAGGTATTTCCCTCAGATATGAAACCAAGGTTATCGAACCAGTAGGAGAACCAAGCAACACAATGTAAACAGCCCCTGCACACAAAGAACAACACCTTGCAACCCGATGTGTTAAAGTGGTTGTCAATCCCTTTCGGGGTACGGCGCCTCAAGATAGGCAAAGGACGTGAGGTAAATTTGTAGATAGGATAAATAGATCGCCGGAACAAATAAATTGTAGCAAGGTATTTTTGTATTTTTAGTTTAATAGATCTGAAAATAAACACAAGGAAAAAGTAGATCGCAAGGCAAATATATGAGAAAGAAGATCCGAGGGCCGTAGGTTTCACTAGTGGCTTCTCTCAAGAAAAATAGCAAATGGTGGGTGAACAGATTACTGTTGGGCAATTGACAGAACTTCAAATAATCATGACGATATCCAGGCAATGATCATTACATAGTCATCACGTCTAAGATTAGTAGACCGACTCCTGCCTGCATCTACTACTATTACTCCACACATCAACTGCTATCCAGCATGCATCTAGTGTATTAAGTTCATGGAAAAATAGAGTAATGCAATAAGAACAATGACATGATGTAGACAAGATCCGTTTATCTATTGCGGCAGATATGGATCCCATCTTTTTATCCGTAGTAGCAATGATACATACGTGTCGGTTCCCTTTCTGTCACTGGGATCAATCACCGTAAGATCAAACCCACTACCTGATACCTGTTCCCATTGCAAGATAAATAGATCAAGTTGGCAAATGAAACCCAAATATCAGAGAAGAAATACGAGGCTATAAGAGATCACGCATATAAGAGATCAAAGAACTCAAATAACTTTCATGGATATAAAAAGATATAACTGATCATAAACTCAAAGTTCATCAGATCCCAATAAACACACCGTAGAAAGGACTTACATCATATGGATCTCCAAGAGATCATTGTATTGATAATCAAGAGATAGAGAGGAAGCCATATAGCTGCTAACTACGGACCCAAAGGTCTACAAAGAATTACTCACACATCATCGAAGAGGCACCAATGGAAGTGGTGAACCCCTCCGTGATGGTGTCTAGATTGGATCTCGTGGTTCTGGACTCTGCGGCGACTGGATGAAAATTTCGTCGACTCCCCTAGGGTTTCTGGAATATTGGGGTATTTATAGAGAAAATAGTCGGTCCATGGGGCACCCGAGGTGGGCACAACCCACCAGGGCGCGCCTGGGCCTCCTGGCACGTCCAGGTGGGTTGTCCCCTCCTCGGGACTCCCCCAGGTACAACCAGGGCCCATTGTGTTCCTTCTGGTCCATAAAAATCATAGTAAATTAGCGTAGCATTTGGACCCCTTCTGATATTGATTTCCTGCGATGTAAAAAATATGCAGAAAACAACAATTGGCACTTGGCGCTATGTCAATAGGTTAGTACCAAAAAAGATATAAAACGACTATATAATGATTATAAAATATCCAAGATTGATAATAAAATAGCATGTGATGATAAAAAATTATACATACATTGGAGACGTATCACATACTACACTTTTATCACCATCTCTTCGCCGGACTAGTGCACCTATGCAATTTGCCATTATATTGGTTGTTGGGGACACAAGAGATTTATTCTTTTTGATTGCAGGGTTGCTTGAGAGAGACTATCTCCATCCTACGCCTCCCATGGATTGTTAAACCTTAGGTCATCCACTTGAGGGAAAATTGTTGTTGTCCTACAGAACTCTGCGCTTGGAGGCCCAACACATGTCTACAAGAATAAAGTTGCGTAGTAGACATCAAGCTCTTTTCTGGCGCCGTTGCCAGGGAGGTGAGTGCATGAAGGTATATCTTTAGATCTTGCAATTGAATCTTTTAGTTTCTTGTTTTATTACTAGTTTGGTTTTGTGAAAGAAAACTACAAAAAATGGAATTATGGTTGCATCATATTATTGATCATCTTTATAATATCTTTCTTGAAAATGATGGATCAGAAAGTTGTGCTCAATTGTTAGAAGAAGAAGTCAAGAAAATGGTTGGCACAAATTATTTGAATGATGAGCATGATTGCAATGTTGTTGGAATTAACTCTTTGAATATCCATGATGCTAATGATATGCAAAGCCACAAGCTTGGGGATGATATGTTTGATGAAGATGATATTTTTAGTCCCCCAAGATTTGATGTGCAAATTTGTTAGAATGATTGCATGCCTCCTATTTATGATGATTATATTGTTGAAAGTGGGTTTGGAAGAGTGTCAACTCTAGGTAATGATCCCACTATTTTGGAGGGTGTTGAATCTTGTTACAATATTCAAAAAAGTGGATTTGGAGAGGTCATGACTTTATTTAATGATGAATCCACCATTTTGGATGAGGCTTCAATTGACTATGAGAACAAGGATGCTATAGATGATGATTATGGTGATGACTTGTATACTATAAAGAATAATGATAACCATGAAACTTGTCATCATGATTTTAATTTTCAATCTCATGATAGTTATTTTGTTGAGTTTGCTCCCACCACTATTCATGAAAATAAATTTGCTTATGTGGAGAGTAAAAAAATTGCTATGCTTAGGTTGCATGAAAAGAATGATTTATGTGATGGTTATATTGTTGAATTTCTTCATGATGCTACTGAAAATTATTATGAGAGAGGAACATATGCTTTTACATATCTCAATAATATCAAGTTTCCTCTCTATGTGTTGAAAGTTTTGAAGTTATGCATGTTTTGCCTTCCTATGCTAGTAGATTCTTGTTCCCATGAACTATTTTCTCACAAAATCCCTATGCATAGGAAGTGGGTTAGGCTTAAATTTGCTTGCCATGTGATTAATGATGCTCTTTTTCATGTTTAAATTCTTATCTTTTATGCGAGCATCATTAAAATCATGATGCCTAGCTAAAAGGCATTAAAAAAAGCACTTGTTGGGAGACAACCCAACACTTTTATCTACTGTTTTTGTGTGTTCACATGATTATTCTACTGTAGTAATCATGTTTTATTGTCTTTGTTTCAATAAAGTGTCAAGTAATCATGTTGGGTGATAGTTGATTTGATCTTGCTGAAAAACAGAAACTCTTGCGCTCACGAAAATAGCTCTTATTTTTAACAGAAGAGTGATTTTGAGTTGATTCTTTTTGCAGATTAATATACCAATTTCTCACATGGTCATATTTGTTTCATAATTTTTGGAGTAGCAGAAGTATGGTTTGAGTACAAATTACTACAGACTGTTCTTTTTTTGACAGATTCTATTTTCAAGGCATAGTTTGCTTGTTTCCTACTTTCTACGGCTTATATTGCTCAATATAAATTGTAGAAATGATATGCTACAGTATGAATTGTGTGGAAACAATTATGAATCTTGTCTTTGACAGTACCAAAGTGAAATGGTTTTCTCTTTATCATACTAACCTATCTCACAAAGTTCCGTTAAGTTTTGTGTGATTGAAGTTTCCAAGTTTTGGGTGAGATGTCGATATGAGGAGAATAAGGAGTGAAAAGAGCCTAAGCTTGGGGATTATCAAGGCACCCCCAAGGTAATATTCAAGTAATATCCAAGCAACTAAGCTTGGGGATGCCCTAGAAGGCACCCCCTCTTTCGTCTCCAACATTATCGGTAACCTCACTTGGAGCTATGTTTTCATTCGTCACATGACATGTGTTTTGCTTGGAGCATCAATTTATTTTGTTAGGATTTGCTTGATGTTATTTAGAATAATGTTTTGCATATTTTATTTCAATAAAAGTGGCAATTCTAGCCTTTGCCATGCTTATTTTGCAAGTTTACATGTTGCTGTTTCAAAACAGAAAGTTTATCGCTGTTGCAAAAATTCCCTAGAAAAGTAAGAATGTGGTAAAATGCTGAAACTTTTTGAAAAATAAGATCTGATAAATTTTCTAATGTTTGGTACTTTTTCAGAATTTTTGGAGTTTAACAAGTATTGATACTCTTGCATTCTTTACAAACTGTACTGGTTTGGGTGATTGCTGTTATGTTTGCATTGTTTGCATATGTTTGCTTGTTTAATGATTCTATTTGAGGATAGGAGTATTAAATATGCAGAGGCATTTAGTATGAAATGCTGAACAATAAGTTTTGTGGTTTGCTACAGTAGAGAATGATAAGGTTTTTGCATTGGTTTATACTAATTTATCTCACGAGTTTTTGTTGAGTTTTGTGTGGATGAAGCTTTTGAGATTCAGGAAAACCGTGATATGAGAAGAATTAAGGAGTCACAAAAGCTCAAGCTTGGGGATGCCCAAGGAACCCCAAGATAATATTTCAATAAGTCTCAAGCATCTAAGCTTGGGGATGCCCAGGAGGCATCCCACCTTTCTTCATCAACAATTATCGGTTAGTATAGGTTGAGCCTAAGTTTTTACTTCTTCACATGAGTTGTGCTATGCTTGGAATGTCATTTAATTTTGTTTTGGTTGCTGTTTTAATAAAATACTTAGACCTGAAAGTTTTTAAATATAAATAGAGTCCTCAAACAGTTGCCAGGGAGGCTAGGTGAGCGGCATTCACATCCCGTCAACGAAGCTCTTTTCTATGGAATTGCTCTAGTGCTTCACTTATATCCTATGAGTAAATTATTGAATAAATTGAATATCATGAAGTTAAAATTATATCATGCCTAGTGGTAGCTTCACATTGGGTTTAGAAAGTGGAATCTTTTGAAGCTTGACGATCAAAATATTGGTCATACAAGCAATTCACGAATAATTAGTATAAGGAAGAGAACTTGCACATGCAAATACGCTATCCTGGAAATCTTTTGTGATTGTGAGCCCCCATCAAAATATTATATGCCAAAATTAGTGACGTTGGACAAGGAAGACAACGTAATGATTTATGTTTGTTCATATTCACATAGAAGTTATATTGTCATAGATGCTTGAACACGTGGTGCTTGCACCAAGTAGAGATACTACTTGTTCATCCAAAAACCCTTAAACCCAAATCTTGTTTTGAGAGTCCACCATACCTACCTATGGATCGAGCAAGATCCTTCAAGTAAGTTGTCATTGGTGCAATAAGGCAATAAAAATTGCTTCTAAAAGTGTTAGATCATTTAGCGTAAGAGAAAATTGAGCGTTGTACGAACTTGTGATGACAAAGAATAAAAGCGACAGACTGCATAATAAAGGTTGCTATCATAAGGGGAAATCTAACGTGACGTTCTTTTGCACTAAGAGGTTCAGCATACAAAAAAATAAGCGCATGGCAACCTCTGCTTCCCTCTGCGAAGGGCCTATTGATACGTCCATTTTGCATCATGCTTTTATATCAATATTTATTGCATTATGGGTTGTTATTACACATTATATCTCAATACTTATGGATATTCTCTCTTATTTTACAAGGTTTACCATGAAGAGGGGGGATGCCGGCAGCTGGAATTCTGGCTGGAAAAGGAGCAAATATTGGAAACCTATTCTGGAGTGCTCCAAAAATCCTGAAACTCTAGGAAACCTATTTTTGAATTAATAAGAATTATTGAGCGGAAGAAGTACACCAGGGGGCCCACACCCTATCCAGGAGGGTGGGGGGCGTGCCCCCCCCCTACTGGGCGCGCCCCCTATCTCCTGGGCTCCCTGGTGGCCCACAGGTGTCTATCTTCTACTATATGAGGGCTTTTACCCTGGGAAAACTCGTGGGTAAGCTTATAGGACGAAACTCCAGCGCCACGAGGCGGAACCTTGGCGGAATCAATCTAGGGCTCTGGCGGAGCTGTTCTGCCGGGGACACTTCCCTCCGGGAGGGGGAAATCATCACCAACATCATCACCAACGATCCTCTCATTGGGAGGGGGTCAATCTCCATCAACATCTGCACCAGCACCATCTCCTCTCAAAACCCTAGTTCATCTCTTGTATCCAATCTTGTATCAAAACCACAAATTGGTACCTGTGGGTTGCTAGTAGTGTTGATTATTCCTTGTAGTTGATACTAATTGGTTTACTTGGTGGAAGATCATATGTTCAGATCCTTTATTCATGTTATTACCCCTCTAATTATGAACATGAATATGCTTTGTGAGTAGTTACGTTTGTTCCTGAGGACATGGGTGAAGTCTTGCTATTAGTGGTCATGTGTAATTGGTATTCGTTAAATATTTTGATGAGATGTATGTTGTCCTTTCCTCTAGTGGTGTTATGTGAACGTCGACTACATGACACTTCACCATTATTTGGGCCTAGAGGAAGGCATAGGGAAGTAATAAGTAGATGATGGGTTGCTAGAGTGTCAGAAGCTTAAACCCTAATTTATGCGTTGCTTCGTTAGGGGCTGATTTGGATCCATATGTCTAATGCTGTGGTTAGGTTTACCTTAATACTTATTTTGTAGTTGCGGACGCTTGCAATAGGGGTTAATCATAAGTGGGATGCTTGTCCAAGTAAGGGCAGTACCCAGGCACCGGTCCACCCACATATCAAATTATCAAAGTACCGAACGTGAATCATATGAGCGTGATGAAAAATAGCTTGACGATAATTCCCATGTGTCCTCGGGAGCTCCTTCCTCATTATTAGAAATTGTCGAGGCTTATCCTTTGCTACATAAAGGATTGGGACACCTTGCTGCACTTTATTTACTTTTCTTACTTGTTACTCATTACTATTTATCTTATCACAAAACTATCTATCACGTAGAATTTCAGTGCTTGCAGAGAAAACCTTGCTGAAAACCGCTTATCATTTTCTTATGCTCCTCATTGGTTTCAACACTCTTATCGAAAGGACTACGATAGATCCCCTACACTTGTGGGTCATCACCTATCTTTACTTTTATGTATTTACTTTTATGCAAAGAGTCAAAGTTGTTCTCTCTATTCCTTTTTATTTTTATCGTTTGGCAAGCATCATGTGGTGAGGAAAGATCTAGGCACATATGTACAGTTTAATATGGGTAGCATAAGTTATTATTGTTGACATCACCCTTGAGGTGAATACGTTGGGAGGCGAAACTATAAGCCCCTACCTTACTATGTCTCCGCTTGAAACGTTTTTCTTATGTGTACTCGGTGAGTGTTAGCAATCATAGAAGACTATATGCTGGTTGAGTATGTTGAGCTCTTACTTAGACTCTGTTGAATAAGTTGAATTGCAATTTCTTGGTGATTGAGAACATAGGTTGTTCAGTTTTAAGATAAGTCATCTTTGAACCTTAACATGTGAATTGGTTGCTACTATAACATGAGAAGTTTTATAAGAAAGAATTGCTTTATGATGCTAGGAAAAGTGATTGAAATTTTCATTGATCAAACTTGTGCACTTTGCTAGCATTCACTCTTCATAAATTTTTTGTTTTATCATTTACCTACTCGAGGACGAGTAGGAATTAAGCTTGGGGATGCTGATACATCTCCAACGTATCTATAATTTATGAAGTATTCATGCCATTATATTATCATTCTTGGATGTTTTACAATCATTTTATAGCAACTTTATTGGGACTAACCTATTGAACCAATGCCTAGTGCCAGTTGCTGTTTTTTGCTTTTTTTACATCGCAGGAAATCAATATCAAACGGAGTCCAAACACCGCGAAACTTCTTGTGGATTTTTTATGGACCAGAAGACATCCAGTGGGCCAAGGAAGCACCTGGGGGTGCCTAGAGGGGGGCATCACCCACCATGGCACTCCTGGGGGCCCAGGCGCGCCCAAGTGGGTTGTGCCCACCTCGGATGCCCCCTGAACCGCCTCTTCACCCTATAAATTCCCAAATATTCCAAAACCCTTCGGGGTAGCCCTAGATTAGAAGTTCTACCGCTGCAAGGCCTCTGTATCCACAAGATCCAATCTAGAACCCGTTCCGGCACCCTGCAGGAGGGGGGAATCATCACCAGTGGCCATCTTCTTTATCCCGACGGCCACCACAATGAGGAGGGAGTATTCCACCCTCGGGGTTGAGGGTTTGTACCAGTACCTATGTGTTTAATCTCTCTCTTTCTCTCTCTCTCTCTCTCTCTCTTGTGTTCTTGAGATGGCACGATCTTGATGTATCGTGGGCTTTGTTAATATAGTTGGATCATATGGTGTTTTCCCCTCTCTATCTTGTTGTGATGAATTGAGTTTTCCCCTTAGAGATTTCATTGTTATCGGATTGAATACTTTTATGGATTTGAGAACACTTAATATATGTCTTGCAATTGAATACTCGTGGTGACAATGGGGTATCGTATTGATTCACTTGATATATGTTTTGGCACTCAACTCGCGGATTCCCGAGGTTACATTGGGGTAATCTATGCATAGGGGTTGATGCACGTTCTTGTCTTTGTTTCTCCGGTAGAAATCTTGGGGCACTCTTTGAAGTTCTTTGTGTTGGACTGAATATTATAAATCTGAATTTGCTTTGGTGTTATTTTAGTACAAACTCTAGGATAGATCAAACAGAAAGAATAGCTTTGTGTTATTTTAGTACGAACTATTGAATAGATCGAACAGAAAGAATAGCTTTCAGGTGGTTTAGTACCCTACAAACAATTCCGTCTTATGTTCTCCGCTAGATAGCAACTTTGGAGTGATTCTTCGTCGCACTTTGAGGGATGGTTATATGATCCAATTATATTAGCACTGTTGAGAGATTGCACTAGCGAAAGTACAGACCCTAGGCCTCATTTTCCATTATTGCAATACCGTTTATGCTCCGTTTTACTATTTACTACCTTGCTGTTTTTTATTGTTCGCACTACTAAAACTCATATCTACTACCCATACTACACTATAATCACCATCTCTTCGCCGAACTAGTGCACCTATACAATTTTCCATTGTATTGGGTTGTGTTGGAGACACAAGAGATTTCCTGTATTTGATTGTAGGGTTGCTTGAGAGAGACTATCTTCATCCTATGCCTCCCACGGATTGATAAACCTTAGGTCATCCACTTGAGGGAAAATTGCCGCTGTCCTACAAAACTCTACGCTTGGAGGCCCAACACATGTCTACAAGAATAAAGTTGCATAGTAGACATCAGCAGATAGGATCAAGAACTCAAATATATTGATGATAACATAGAGGGTTGATAACGCACAAGTATAGGGGATCACAACAGTTTTCGAGGGTAGAGTATTCAACCCAAATTTATTGATTGAAACAAAGGGAGACAGACGATATTTGCAACTATTAGCAGTTGAGTTATCAATTCAACCACACCTGGAGACTAAATATCTGTAACAGAGTGATTAGCGACACAATAGTATGGTAATTTGATAGTGATAGCAGTAATAGTAGCAGTAATAGTAATGATAGCAGCAATAGTTTCGTAGCAACTGTGACAGTAGTAGGAACAGTAGTAGGCCTGTTTGGTTCATGACTTAGCTAGCCACGCTAAAGGTGTGGCGTGCCACATCTTTCCAGGTACACGTTTGGTTATCTACTAAGGTTAGGCTCGCCACAGCTGGAAGAGGCTTTTGCTGTAGAAATTTTTGCCTAAGTTGTGGCGCTCGTTTTAGCCGCCACACTTTGTGGCGCGCCACACGTGCCTCTGTTTAGGCATGACAAACTGAGGGCTCAACCAAAAAACCCCTTAGCAAGAAACAATATGTAAAAAGCTCGTAGGCATTGGATCAGTGTTAACGTTTGATAATATTCATCATGTAATAGTCATAACCTAGGGAGACATTGAACTAGCTCCAATTCATCAATGTAAGGTAGGCATGTATTCCATATATAGTCATACGTGCTTATAATAAGAACTTGCATGACATCTTTTGTCCTACCCTCCTACGGCAGCGGGGTCCATAAGGAAACTAAGGGATATTAAGGCCTCCTTTTAACATAGAACTAGAACAAAGCATTAGCACATAGTGAATACATGAACTCCTCAAACTATGGTAATCACTGGAAATAACCCAGTTATTGTCACCTTGGGGAATGCGGATCATAAGAAGTAGCAGGTGCATATAACTTGCAATATCGAATCAAGAACACAAATATATTCACATGACACTCGGGTCCTAGTGAGAATTATTAAGCATAGCAAAGTCATAGAAACATCAATCTCAGATCATAGTGGATACTAGGGATCAAGCCCTATAAAACTAACTCAGTTACATGATAAATCTCATCCAACCCATCACCCCAGCAAGCCTATGAAGAAATTACTCACTCCCGGCGGTGAGCATCATGAAATTAGTGATGAAGGATGGTTGATGATGACGAAGACGGAAGATCCCCCTCTACAGAGCCCCAAACGGACTCCAGGTCTGGCCTCCCGATGAAGAACAGGAGCTGGCGGCGGCTCCGTAATGTTAAACACGATGAAACTTCCTCTCCTATTTTTTTCTTGGTTAATAGGAATTTATAGAGTTGAGATTAGGGTCAGCGGAGCCACGTGGGCCCCACAAGCCACTAGGTCGCGCCCTGGTGCCTCATGGGCACTAAGTGGCCCCCTGCAGTGGGTCTTTGCTCGAGTATTTTTTATATATTCCATAAAAAACCTCCAAGAAGTTCCGTCTAATTCCTCGAATTTCTATTTCTGCACAAAATGACACCATGGTAGTTTTGCTGAAAACAACGTCAGTCCCGGGTTAGTTTCATTCAAATCATGCAAATTAGAGTCCAAAATAAGAGCAAAAGTGTTTGGAAAAGTAGATACGATGGAGACGTATCAAGGGTTCAGATCTAAAATCATGGCACTCGGGCCCTAGTGACAATCATTAATCATAGGAAAGTCATAGCGACATCAACCTCAGAACATAGTGGATACTGGGCCCTAACAAATTGACTCAATTACATGATAAATCCCGTCCAACTCCATCATCGTCCAGCAAGCCTACAAAGGAATTACTCACTCCTAGTGGTGAGCATCATGGAATTGTTGATGAAGATGGGTTGACGATGACGACAGTGATGAATTCCCCTCTCTGAAGCCCCGAACTAGGTCTAGAACAACCCCCTGATGAAGAACAGGAGGTGGCCGCAGCTTCGTATCGTAGAACGTGATGAAAACTCTCTTATTTTTTTTATTTGGGAAGATGAAATTTAAAGAGTTGAGATTAGGTCAGACAAAACTTTGTGGGCCCACAAGGCATTAGGGTGTGCCCTGGGGGGTGCCCCCCTTCGGTTAAACTTCGTTCCAATATTTTTTTATTTATTAAATTAAAATCTTCGCAAAGTTTGGTCCAGTTCTGATAACTTTTATTTCTGCACAAAAACAACACCATGGTAGTTCTGCTGAAAACAGTGTCAGTCCGGGTTAGTTTCACTCAAATTATGCAAATTAGAGTCCAAAACAAGAGCAAAAGTGTTTGGAAAAGTAGATATGATGGAGACGTATCAGTAAGCAGTACCTACACACAAATGCAAAACAAACTTGCCCCAACACAACAAGAGTGTTATCAAGCCCCTTGTCTTGCTAGTTACTAGATTAAATGCAAGTGATAGAGATAATTGGTAGAAAAGTAAATAGTAAATAAAATAGTGTAAGGAAGAGATGTTTGTATTCAGTACAAGAGAATAGACTCAAGGGGCATAGGTTCACTAGAGGCATCTCTCACATAAGCAGGTGATCAGTGTGGTGAATAAATTACAATTGGTCAGTGATTAAATTGTAATATTTATATTTATGACGATGTTCATTCATGGTATAATTTCATATAAGCATTATGTTTGTGATAAGTAGATTGTTAATCCAACTGCATCTACTACTAATACTCCACTCTAAGACCGCTATCCAGTATGCATCTCAAAGTATTAAGTTTGCAAGAAATAGAGCATTGCAGTAAGCATGATGACATAATGTAGACAGTAAACCATCAATCAATATGACGAGACACCGTCGTTTTTATTCTTAGTGGCAACAATATAATACTTGTGTTGCCCCTTTCTGTCACTGGGATATAAAACATCACAAAATATGTACCCACTACAATCCACCACTCCCTCTGAAGAACTACCCATCAAACTTATCCAAAGTAGATAAATAGATCAGAGAGCATACAAATCTACCAATTACACAACAAATAAACCTCGAAAGATCCAATTGATTTCGATGAAGAATCTGATCATAAAGTGACAATTCATCATATCCCAACAAAATCACCACAAAATCACATCAGATGGATCCCGATCATGTAAGGCAGTTCATGGGATCATTGTATTGAAGATCAAAGAGAGAGAGAGACAACCATCTAACTACTACTATGGACCCTAAGGTCCTAAGGGAACTACTCACGCATGCTCATGGAGGCATCAAGGTTGATGAAGAAGCCTCCATAGATGGATCCCACCTAGGGCAGAGCTCCGGAACAGGCCTCCAAATTGGATCTTCGCCAAACAGGAACTTGCAGCGGCATGAAAATCTAAAAATATCCCGAAGACTTTTGGTATTTGTAGGAATTTAAGGCGGTGGAACGGACAAAAGGTGGTGCCGGTTGGCCCCACATGTCCTAGGGGCACGCCAGGTGAAAAAATCTTTCAAAGGAAAATTCTCTGGAAAACTAGGAGATCCAGTGATACCCACTATACCTTGCTCCATTAAGAATAACTACTTTGTGTGATAAAACTGCTTTGTGTGATATGGGAGATGGTGTTAAAACTACTTTCTGTGATATGGAGATGGTGTTAGTGTTATG
This sequence comes from Triticum aestivum, assembly GCF_018294505.1. Lineage (NCBI taxonomy): Eukaryota > Viridiplantae > Streptophyta > Magnoliopsida > Poales > Poaceae > Triticum > Triticum aestivum. The sequence goes on from NC_057801.1 coordinate 25,321,309, forward strand.
CCCTTCTCTCTTTATAATTTTTTGACTTGAATAAAATAATACCCACTAAAATTTCTTTGCAAATGGCTGACAAGTCTACTTCTATTCATGTTGGTGTTTGTGAGGATGTTCCGGTTGTTGTTGCCAATGTTACTATCTTAACATACTTTGTTATACTTGACATGTCCGAGGATGATAACATGTATGTTATCCTTAGAACTTTTTTAATACTATAGGGGCTATTATTGATTGTAATAAAAGCAAGATTACTTTTCATATTAATGGCAATGAGCATACGGTTTATTTTCCAAGGAAGCCAAACAAAGTACACAGTGTTAATTCTATCGAGAAAGTTATGACTATCACTATTGGAGACTTTTAGTTTCCTACTCGAGTTCCAGAAAAAGAAATACCAAACTATTATGATTGGAAGCATGCCTATTCAAGTTGAGGTAACCTAGTGCCACACAAAAATTCTTCTGCTTGTGTCACTTGGAAATAGTTCATTAATTAATAAGACTTGATCAACCTTGTTAATGGATACTTTTTAAGGAGCATATAATAGATGAATTTCCATAAGCTTTCCATAACTTCAATTTATTCTCTGTTTGCATTAGTTTTAATAAATTTTAAGTATCATAGACCTCATTGTTTAGCCTGTTTTCTGAATTTTGCATGCAATAAAATGATGCAAAAAATAACAATTCTTAGAATGCCCTAAATCTTTAGCACTTTTTTTGAATATTTAAGAATTTTTGGCACTGAAAACACCTAAGGGGGGAGTTCCTACTGGGCAAAAGCCCGGAATGCGCAGCTACCCCCAGAACGCGCCATGTGGGCTTGTGGGGCCCATGGGCACCCACTTACTTGGTGCCCGCGGGTGCCACTTCTATGTAAATTAATGAGTGTACAGCCTAACAAACTTTAACAACAATATTCAATATTAGACGTTAATCATTTACCCACACAATCACATATTACTACGTCAATATCACAAGACTATTGCAAAGAATAAAAATTATCATGTTCAATGATCTACAAGTTTTATGCAAATTTTTATTATACCATTGTTGTATACCTATCATTTTTTAGACCAACATATAACCCAAGCAAATTACCAATTACTATTCAACTCTGTAAAAGGATATAAGTGAAGCAAGAGAGTCTTAATCTTTTCTAAAAAAGCATGTCATTCTGTCGAGCTCTATCGTGTATAAGTGAAGTGCAAGAGCAATTCTACAATTACCTCTACTCCAAAGATATATGTGAAGTATAAAGAGCAATTCTATAAATCACGACCAATGTGTGTCTCTCTCAAAATGTGCAACCACAATATGATGAGTAGGAAGACTAGCAAACAAAACCAAAGCAAAGGCAAATGACAATCCAAGCAAAGCACATAATATATGAACCAATAAAAACTTAGGTCCAACCGAGACATACCAATAGATTTTGAAAAAGAAAAAGGTGATGCCTTCCGGGGCATCCCTGAGCTTAGACGCTTGGGTCTCCTTAAATATTACCTTGGGAGTTCCTTGGGCATCCCCAAGCTTTGGTTCTCGCCACTCCTTGTTCATCTCATATCGCTGTCTCACCTTGATCTTAAAAAAACATTCACACAAAACTCAACATAACTCATATGCAAATAGTACACATGAAAATAAAACACATGATCATGAACTGTCAAGACAAGTTGCATAATTATTTTCAAACATTAGCTACTGTATACTATCATTTTCACAATTTATATCCCCAAGTAAGCCATCAAAACACTAGAACAAGCAGATAATGAAACTATGACATCAATCTATCAAAACCAGAATAGTCTGTTGTGATCTAATTTAAACGCATACTTTCGTAATCTTAAAATTCTGAAAACTTAGGACGTAACAGAGAACTTATAAGACAATACTGTGTAAAACATTCAAGAAATCAGCACGCTCCAGTACAGAATGAAAATTCAATTACTGAAGGCAATTTTTTTGTTTGTTTATGAACAACACCTAACAAACATGCAATTGCAACATCCTAAAGGCATTACTTGATACGTTATTCAAAGAAAAGATACAAAACACAATTACTACAGAGACAATAATCATGTTGACTCAACTTAACCGGAAATACAAATAAATTGGGTTGCCTCCCACAAGCGCTTTCTGTAATGCCTTTTAGCTGGGCATAATGCAAGCATCACGTTTTATCATCATTCAACTCTTCAATGTACCAACATGATTTCTTAGGAGGAGTTCATATAATCCTATTGTTCGTAACACTCCTAGGTATGAAATCAAGAATTTAAGTGCTATAAATTGGTTCGGAGGAGCATGCACATGACTGTCAAGTGCAGCTTGTAGAGTGCATTTGGGTCAGTAGCAACGGGGGTGATCGCCTGGAGAAAAATCATCTTATGATTTTTTATGCATTATTCTCAAGATGGTCATATATTTACCAGTATTTATAAGGACATATTTGTTTTGAGAAACACAGTACAAATGCAGACGCTCACAAATGTATGCACACTCATCCAATGGCGGAGCTTGCAGAAAAATACTGGGCGTGATGGAAGCGACAAACTGCAAAAAGTTGGGCTTTCTTCAGACCCATGGGCTAGATGTTATAGGAGTGGATGCTACAAACCAGGGCGGGCCATGGCCCATGTAGTTCTGATGTAGCTTCGTCAGTGCATTTATCCATATGAACACACAACCCTACCTCTATGTGCACCTTCGAAAGGACGACCCGATGGATCTTGAGATTGACGAAGTCGTCACATGCACCTCATAGTTGAGAGTCACGTCATAAGACTGAAAGAGTAGCCTAGGCTTATCATTTACATGGACATACTTGTACCTATTCTCTACAACTTAAATGCTTTCCTAATTTTTTGACACCTAAAAGATGTGATTTTTGTTAAGTTTTGGAAACAGGATCACATATGCCCATGTTCATGCTTCTTTTTAACACGGTACAGACGCAGAGGCCCATGTTCATGCTGAGTAGTGTTTTTCTGCATGCATGACAGCCCAAGTGAAGTGAAACCCTAGCAAGGCTGTGTTTAGTTTGCGAGCAGGAGGGCGGGCAAGAGGGGATGGGATTGGTGAAGGAAGGCAAGGGCCCCAGGAGAGTTTCCATATAAAGCGGGTAAGTGCAGTGGCAGCTGGGCAGCTGGGCAGAGAGCCCGGCGGCCATATTGCAGTACGCCACAAGGTGAGAAAAGGGTAAGCGCAGGGGGGAGAAGCAGCAGCTGCGCGAGTGTCTCAGGTCTGGTGCAATAACAGGGGGGAGGGAGGCGCCTTGTCTTCTACCTCTGGTCTCTGCCCCCACCTCACATGAGTTGATCGACATGCCTCAGCAAGTCAGCTCAGCTCTGCCTCCCCCCTGCCCGGCCACCGCACTCACGTTGCAAATATTTCACTCCCCCGGCTGCCATCAACTTGCTTCCGGCGTTTTCTCCGGTGGCGGGGGGACAGCCGGGCGGGCCCTTGGCTCTCTCTCGGTTTTTGGTTTCGCCTAGCGAGGAGACATTAACCAGTAGACAGGTTAACGGATTCGACAACAAGTATGCATATACTCCGAGTGAAAACCCACCATCTTGCCTCTCCGGCTTAACCAGGCGATGTTGACGAGTGTGTGCGTCTGCCTTTCTTGAAGGTGTGTTGGATTGAAGCTTTACTTCGGGAGATGAACAGTCCCACGTACGACGTTTCAACCTCGGCACGATGCGGAAATCCCTTTCTTGAAGGCATTGTTTAGGAGTAGTGTACTCCCTTCATTCCATAATGTAGTGTGTATAGATCTTTTGACAAGTCAAACTTTATAAATTCTGATCAAGTTTATAGAGAGAACTATTTATATCTGCAATGTCAAATAAATAAATATGAAACTACATCATAAGATGAATCTAGTGGTATATGTTTGATATTCTAGATGTAAATGTTTTTCTCTACAAACTTGGTCAATGTTTGTAAGTTTTGACCTTTTCAAAACTCTATATGCACTATATTGTGGAACGAAGGGAGTACTTTTTATTAGGCTTCTTGTCGTTTTTGTCGGGGATTTGTCCCTGCAGGCGATGGTTGTGGTAGCTGTCGGAGTAGACAACATACTTTTGCGAGGCAAGTTTGAGAAGTTGGCATCGTGTTACATGTCATTTTGTTTATATATGTCGATCTTATTCGACATCAATGATTGAGAATGCTTAATAATTGATAACTACTTACTCCGTCTTATAATATAATACATTTTTGTAAGTTAAACTACCTTGCAAAAACGTTTTACATTATGGGATGGAGTAGTAGTATGTAGCCGTGTGCATCAACCAATGCAAAGGACATGGCTTTTTTCTCATTTTCAAAGTTGCACTGCTACAAGCTACAGGAATGTCCGCACGTTATGAAACTGCAAACATGCATCGACCAAATTATCCAACATCTCTTGTTAGTGCCCCTAGCTTGTCGCTGTTATATGCTTACTTGCAAGCAGAACAGTACAGCCGAAAGTATAAGATGACGAGGATTGCGCACCATATACTCCACTTACATTGTACTTTGACGCGTGTGGTTGTTCAATTAGCGATGGTGATCAGTACTACCGCGAGGTAAAAAGGTACACATAACTGAGCATATCATTGCATAAAGTTGTACTACGTACTTATGTACCAGTCATGCATATAGCACATTATTTCTTCTGAGAGACCAGGCCGTGCCGTTCTCGTGGTCCCATGTGCATCCTTTCTTATGGCATCTCCAACGGTAAATTTTTCCCTCCATGGACAGGGACCAGTCCATGAACACGAATACGGGAGGCCGCCATCCAACTATAGCCGCACACATTTTAACAACAGTTCAAACCAATCAGACGAAATTAATGCAAACACGGCCGAATTTCATATAAACAAGATGGATTTCGTATAAACCGGACGAAAACGTTTATTAAACATATTTTAACTAAAAAGGTAAAATTGTGTGCACGTATGGTCGCGGAGCTCCACTCCGACGACAAGGATACACTACACTAGTCCAAGGCCGGTCACGGTGGGTCCCTTTGTCTTCCCCATGTCTGGCAGCCCGCTCACCGGACTGCCAGGAGCCCCGGAGGTATATGCTTCAGTGCGAAGGATGGCTCGCTTCCTCACCGCTCATCGGAGTGGAACCGCCGGCTGATGCTTCAGCCGGAGGCGAAGCGGTGGTGCCTCCGCTTCCATGGAGCCCAGCCGGGGGTCGGCGATGGTCGATCTGCGCTAAAGAACCGGGCAAGACACCGGTTGTGTACGCCGGCGTCATCTCAGTTGTGACCTTCACATGAGCCAAGCGGCGACGGCCTCCCATGTTCTACTTCTCCTCGATGGTGGTGGCGGGCGCGGACATGCTAGCTGGTACCTCGTCGATGTCCGCATAGCCGGCTTCTTTCTCTTCCTGCATGACGTGGCTACCCGCGCGTCGATGGCGGATGCGCGACCGCAGGAACGGGAGGTGCGGTACAATGCACCATCGTTGACGGTAGCAATGATGCTTGTGCGGCCGTGCTCCTCGCCGTGCCGGGCTGGAGCAACTCGCCACTCCTCTGCGAGGTGGCTTGGAGCGGCGAGGTGTTGAACCATAGGCCGACTTGGGGAAACAACTTTCTCCGTTGGGCTAGGCGAGGGAGGTGGAGTAGCGAGCTACCTCGCTCGTATCCGTCCGGCTCGGCAGGCCATCCAGCCAGCTTTTATGCCGGAGAAATGCTCTTCCTGCTTGTCAGATGCCATCGAAAGGGTGGAAAAATGGTGGAAGGAGGAGATGGGGAGCGGTTGAGTGGTGTGATTCTTGCCCGGCGTCTGGCCTCGTTTAAATAGAGGGCGGATCGGAGGATCTTGCCCGACATTGCGTTTAATGCTTGCCCGCTCGTGAACGTGCGTGTGGTCGGAGTAGGTTTCTTGGCTTCCAGGCGGGTTTGATGGAGGCGTTTGAATGCGGCGATGAGGCGTTTTCAGTCGGGTGAGCAGCGGGCGGCGCCCTCAGCCGGCGCACTGCTTCAATGGCGGAGGTAGTGAGAGGTTGCGCCCGCCTTGAGGCACCTTCAATGTGTTGCGGCCCACTCTACAGTGGCATGAATGCGGGCAACTGGCGACGGACGAGAAGCGAGTGGGGGGGGGAGTTGGTGGGTCAGGGTGTCGGAAGCGAGCATGGGATCGGTTCTGAGTTTGCAAAGCCCCTCCATGTTTGTCTCTGGTTTGTGGGAGAAAGTACATCCAGATTGGATGGCTTCCGCTGTCCGGACAGCGCCGTCCGGCCCTTCCGAAGGCTTCATTGCTTGCTCATCCAAGAGGCTTGCATCCGCCAACATTATCCTCGAATCCAACATTAACCTCTCTTTCTCAGTCTCTATTGATCCAAAATTCAGGGCCTTCTCGAGCACCCATTTGAGACACGCCTTTTTCTCCAACTCTATCTTCTCGCTCTCAATTGCCAACTTGTTACTCACCCTCTCTCGGTCCCAGATCATCCTTTCTTTTTGTGCATCCAACATGATCTTGTACCTCTCTTCTTTCTTGTTCATGCAAGGTATTGATCGAAAAGGAGCAAAAAGTGTACCATGTCCTACTGCGTCATTCTATCAAAAAATGATTTTCCTCTTGTTTTGGACTCTAATTTGCATGATTTGAATGAAACTAACCCCAGACTGACGCTGTTTTCAGCAGAACTACCATGGTGTTGTTTTTGTGCAGAAATAAAAGTTCTTGGAATGGAACGAAACGTTGCGAGGATTTTTATATCAATAAAGAGAATTTCTGGAGCTAAGAGATACCTGAGGGGGGCACCTGGGTGGGCACAACCCACCAGGGTGCGCCTACCTGTCGGTGGGAAACGACACCTATGGGATCACTGGAATCCCTTCTACGGTTGCGGGGCGCGGGGATCGCGAGGAGAGAGGGACTAGCAGACGACACAAGGGAGATTTACCCAGGTTCGGGCCGCAAAGATGCGTAAAAACCTATGATCCTGCTTTGGTGGATGTATTAGTGTTCTTGGGTTCTCGAACTAGCTCTAGGTGCTGCGAGGTTTCGAAAAGCCGAATCCCTTCTCGGTGTGCCATGGGCCTCCTTTTATAGACGAAAGGGGTTGCCACAGTGGCACACAGGAGGTGGAAAGTGCTACGGCGTTGCGAGCTTATCGCTGGTGTTACAGGACAAGACACATTTAATGTGAGGCTTAGGTGTCCCTCGCTTTATTGGGGACGGGAGCAAGGCCCGTCCCGTCCGTCGCCGCTCCTCCTCGCTTCGACACGTGCCCTGGCCAGCGGTGCATGCAGTGCCATGTAGGCAGGCAAGCAGCTGAGGTGGTGCGGTGGTGGAGCCTCCACAAAGGGTTGCATGTTGCCACGCAGGTGCCTGCTCAGCTGGCTGGGTCGGCAGCCGCATGCGAACGGCGGTGAGGACTTGGCTGGTGCGGGCCTGGCAGTGGTCCTGCCGGTGCGCTTGGCGAGGGTCTCGTCGGGTGGCCCGGCAAGGACTTTGTCGGGGGTCTCGTGGGTTTCTTCGGTAAGGACAGTTGCTATCCTCATTTGATCTTGAGCATTCTATGTTTTCACAAAGATCTGCATACCACCACGGAGGTGCCACCCGAGCCCTGTCCAACGCATATGTCTAGCGTTGGTGGGCCCAAGGGTGGCTCACTTTGGCTGGTGTGGGCAAGCTGCCCCGGCAAGGGTCTTGCCGGGGCTGCCGAGGCTGCCCCGGCAAGGGTCCTTCCCGGGGAAACCTGCTACGCCTATCTGATCTTTGTGGCCTTGGTCCTTGTCGTTGCTCTGTTTGCCTTGTGGCTTCGGCTTCTTCCCCGGCTTCCCTTTCCTGCCACGTCAATGCGTGGCCGTCGCGGGAGGCTCTGACTGCTGCTACGTCTTGAGCTTGCGTTGGTTTTTCTCGAAGAGGAGAGGGTGATGCAGCAAGTGTAGCGTAAGTATTTCCCTCAGTTTTGAGAACCAAGGTATCAATCCAGTAGGAGGCTCCTCAAAAGTCCCACGCACCTACACAAACAAACTGAGAACTCGCAACCAACGCGATAAAGGGGTTGTCAATCCCTTCAAGGCCACTTGCAAAAGTGGGATCTGATAGAGATAGTATGATAAGATAAATATATTTTTGGTATTTTATAATATAGATGCAAAAAGTAAAGATGCAAATAAAAGTAAATTGGAAGCAAATATGATAAGAGATAGACCCGAGGGCCATAGGTTTCAGTAGAGGCTTCTCTCGAGATAGCATAAGTATTACGGTGGTTGAACAAATTACTGTCGAGCAATTGATAGAAAAGCGAATAATTATGAGATTATCTAGGCATGATCATGTATATAGGCATCACGTCCATAACAAGTAGACCGACTCCTGCCTGCATCTACTACTATTACTCCATACATCGACCGACTCCTACCTGCATCTAGAGTATTAAGTTCACAAAGAACAGAGTAACGCATTAAGCAAGATGACATGATGTAGAGGGATAAACTCATGCAATATGATATAAACCCCATCTTTTTTATCCTCGATGGCAACAATACAATACGTGTCTTGCAACCCTTTCTGTCACTGGGTAAGAACACCGCAAGATTGAACCCAAAGCTAAGCACTTCTCCCATGGCAAGAAAGATCAATCTAGTAGGCCAAACCAAACCGATAATTCGAAGAGACTTGCAAAGATAACTCAATCATATAAAAGAATTCAGAGAAGATTCAATTATTATCCATAGATAAACTTGATCATAAACCCACAATTCATCGGATCTCGACAAACACACCGCAAAGAGAGATTACATTGAATAGATCTCCACAAGAGAGGGGGAGAACATTGTATTGAGATCCAAAAAGAGAGAAGAAGCCATCTAGCTAATAACTATGGACCCATAGGTCTGTGGTAAACTACTCACAACTCATAGGAGGGGCAAGGATGTTGATGTAGAGGCCCTCCGTGGTCGATTCCCCCTCCGGCAGAACACCGGCGAAGGCTCCAAGATGGGATCTCGCAGATACAGAAGGTTATGGCGGTGGAAATTGTGTTTCGGGTGCTCCCTGGATGTTTTCGGGGTACATAGGTATATATAGGAGGAAGAAATACATCGGTGGCCGCCCGAAGGGCCCACGAGACAGGGGGCGCGCCCTACAGGGGGGCGCGCCCTCCTATCTCGTGGCCGCCTCGACTGCTTCTTGGCTTGCACTCCAAGTCCTCCGGATCACGTTCATTCCAAAAATCACACTCCCTAAGGTTTCATTCCGTTTGGACTCCATTTGATATTCCTTTTCTTCGAAATACTGAAATAGGCAAAAAAAACAGCATTACGGGCTGGGCCTCTGGTTAGTAGGTTAGTCCCAAAAATGATATAAATGTGTAAAATAAAGCCCATAAACATCCAAAAGGGGTAATATAATACCATGGAACAATCAAAAATTATAGATACGTTGGAGACGTATCAACTGCCTGTGCACAAGTAAAGGGGTAAAAAAGGAGAGCCCCTACTTTTGTACACCGACAGGAGCCCCCAGGCCTGGGTCATACATAAGTGCAGTGCGTTGTTGGGCCAGGCCAAGAACGGTGCGCGGGCAGTTGGGGCGGATTTTTATCGCGGCCACTGTTCCATCCGCTGTGCTTCCCCACGACACGCGTTGAACGCGCGACGTGGGGGTCGTGCGCGCACGCATGATGGAAGCATGCTGGCGTCATCTTGCGGTGGAAAGTAAAGAGGTGGCTTGCGTGTCTCTTTGAGACCGTAGGGCCGCCTCTCATTTACTGCCCTCGATCGGGAACCGTCGTCCCACGCGTCCCACCGTGCCCGCCCCTTGCGCCACGTTTGTTGCATGCATAACGCAGAGCGAATGACAGGCGCGCAGGACGTGGGGAGTTGCGCCCGTGCGGGTCGATTCCCACGCACCTTCAATGAAGCTGGGAGGGCGGTCGATGGCCCCGCTCGCTGTCACTTCGAGAAGCTGGATTGGCCGAGAGGGGGCGGCCGAGCCTCGCCCCCGCCCCTTTATAAAGAGGGGAGCGGGAGGAACGGTGCTCCTCAATATTTCACCATCTGCCTCTCTCCATTCCTGCTTCCTTTCTTCTTCTGCCATGGCGAGGGGGCGTGGCGACGCTTCATTGGTGGCAGCGAGGGTTTCAGCCAGGCAGCGCATCGCCCCTCCCCAAGAGATCGTAGCGGCGGAGCCGGCCGCTAGAGGAAGGGGGAGGGGGCAAGGTTGAGGCCGTCGTGGTGCCCGAGGGAGAGGAGGACGGGGCGGCAGGTCAGCTTCACCTCCTCTAGTAGCCCTTCCTCCAATGGAGGGCCACGCCGGGGACAACCCCTACAAATTCTTCATCAGCCTGCGCCATCCACCGCACCGTCGCCTTCACCTCCCGACTCCATTTGCGCGGGAGATGGAGCTAGATCCACCGCAGGCGCTGCGGATGCACATGAGGGGTTGCGGGAACAGTGGAACCTGGGTCGACGTCGAGTTCCCCGCCCCTCACGTCATGTACCTTCATCGAGGGTGGAAGACTTTTGCTCGCCTCCACAGCTTGATGGATGGGCTCTCCCTCCATTTCAAACTAATGGAGGGTGGCCTCCTCTCCTTCAAGATCTTTGGGCACGTCGGGACCTGCGTGAGGTGTTGCGTGGAGAGCTCCTCCGATGATGAAGATTTCTCCTCAAGCGAGAGTGGCAAGGAAGACAACGGCAGCGATGACGAGGGCAGCGGGCTGCAGGATGACGGGTTCGACTAGGTGTCGGGCGCCCCTCCAGGTGGCACTGGCGCCCCCATCATCCGCGTTGCCGGCTCCTTGAACTTCTCGGGGTCGTCTCCTTGGGTGGCTGGTGTAGGGAGGCTGCAGAAGAGGAAGAGGGTGGGCGGCAAGGCCGTCAAGTCGGAGTACGCGGGCACCAACACCTTCGTCGCGTGTTGACGTCCTGCCGCCTCGTCTTCGAGCTCTGCCTCCGGTGCCGCCATGACCATCCAGCCCTTGGACGGGCACCGAGATGTTCTCTCGGTGTCTTCTGCCACTCGTAGCTCGCCTAGGCGCCCCTTTTGCCCTTCTGCTTTCTTGTTCCATTTCCTGAGGAGAGGGACAAGAAAGGGATTACGGGCACCTTATATCTTTTTAGTCTTGTAAGCCTTCGGGCCTTTGCTAGCTTTAGAACTTGTAATCCCCCTTTTTCATGTTTTTCATTTCGTATGTACTGTACCTTTATGGGATGTTTTTAATGAAAAAGGGATGTTTGCCAGGATTCTCGTTCGCGGAAGGGATCCACGACAAGGAGTGAATCCTTGTTGTCTTCAAGACAAATGCTTTTTTCCCGGTAACAGGCCTTGCCGTTTCCCCACCTTGCTCGACCTTTCTCGCGCTCCCGGCGGAGGCAGGGGCGAGATGGGCTTAGGCTCCTCGCCCCTTTTCTTTGCTGCCGCGGCTACGACCAAATTCAGACCCAGGGATAACCCTTGGGTGCCGAAAAGGGGGAGCACGGTAGCTCAGGGACAGAACGAGGCTTCACGCATCCCAGTCCATAACGAAATGCATGATGGGGGGTAGATAACTTATCTGGATCTGCAGCCCCCGGCGACCTTGGCTTGCCGTTAAGGGATCCTGGTTCTTGTAGCCCCTGGCAACTTAGGCTTGCCGGGGCTCGGACGCCGGTCCGTTCCCTTCTTCCAGAATAGCTTGACAAGAATGCTTATGTGCCCTGCGAACCAAAGAAGACAGAGAAGAACAGAGAGACGCGCACTTGACCTCTAAGCTAGGGGTTAGCCGCCGCTAAGCACTATCAACCCTAACCAAGGAAGAGACTCGACCTAGCATGCATGCTATAACTTAGGGCGCCAGCACTTCATTTATTTATGCTTAGGGTCTGTGCCTGGCTTTGTACAAAGGGTTACATGCCTTGCCGTGAAGGCTTGTACAAAAGGGGGGCTTGCCGAGAGGCCCGGTAGCCGCGCCTTATGGGTAAAACTTACGAAGATGCTCGATGTTCCATTAGTTGCTCACTGGAATGGCATCTTCGGTCTCCAGCCGGACTGCGCTGGGCCTGGTGACTCGCGTTACCCGATAAGGGCCTTCCCACTTTGGCGTTAACTTGTTGGAATTCTTGGCCGATTGAACGCACCGAAGAACAAGGTCGCCTTCCTCAAGGCTCCGGGTATGAACCTTGCGGCTATGGTAGCGACGCAAAGCTTGCTGGTAGCATGCTGCTCTCACAGCCGCCCGAAGACGATCTTCCTCAAGGAGCGTTGCGTCATCTTGCCGTAGTTGCTCTTGCTCAAGCTCATCATAAGCGAGCACTCGAGGTGACCCGTATATGAGTTCCGTGGGGAGAACTGCCTCTGCCTCGTAGACCAGGGCAAAGGGTGTCTGGCCGGTGGCTCAATTTGGCGTCGTTCTGATCGACCAAAGAACCGCCGACAACTTATCAATCCAGCACCTTCCACTCTTGCGCAGCCTGTTGAAAGTCTTCGTCCTTAAGCCTCGCAGGACTTCAGCATTTACTCTCTCCGCTTGGCCGTTGCTCCATGGATGTGCCACGGAAGCAAAACAAACCCTCCTGCCGAGATCCTCAACGTATTGCATGAAGGCATGGCTTGTGAACTGTGTGCTGTTGTCGGTCATGATCCTCTTGGGCACCCCAAAACAGCACACTAGTCCCTTGAAGAACTTGATGGCTGACTGCGCTGTCACCTTCCTCACTGCCTCCACCTCTGGCCACTTTGTAAACTTGTCAACTGCAACGTACAAGTACTCAAAGCCCCCGACTGCACGGGGGAAAGGGCCCAATATGTCGAGCCCCCAGACCGAGAAGGGCCAGGAGAGAGGGATAGTTTGAAGGGCTTGAGCTAGTTGATGGAGCTTCTTCGAATGGAACTGGCATGCTTCACACTTGGTTACTAGTGCTGCCGCATCCTGGAGGGTGGTGGGCCAGAAGAAACCTTGCCGGCAAGGGCCCTCGACCCTATGTGGGAGCCACATATGCCTCCATGTATCTCTGCCAACAGCCTTAGTCCTTCCTCTCGGGAGATGCACACCAATTTAACCCCATTCGGTCTTCTTCTATACAACACGTTATCAACGAATCGGTACAGAGCTGACCGGCGGGCTATTCTTTCTGCCTCTTCCTGTTCCTCAGGAAGCTCCCCTTTTTGAAGGAATCGGATGGTGTGCTAGCCCATGCCGGAGCCTATGGCTCGAGTCAAGGACCAAAGGCATCTCTTCTGCCACGGGAGCGGCTGCCTCCACGGCCATGACCTGAGGTCCTGCCGGAGTCGGTTGCCCCGTGGCAGGATCGGCGTCCATGGCAACATCTCCGCCGGCGGCTCCGGGGAACTCGGTGGGGAAGTACTTGCCGGGGCCTAGCTTCCTCCGCCTGCTTTGCCCGGTCGACGGCTCAACGGATGGTTGAGTTAACTGAAGAACAAAAGTACCTGGTTCCACAGGTAGCTTGAGGGCAGCGCGCTTTGAATGTAGTCGGCGATGTCGTTCTCCGCCCGAGGGACATGCTCTGCTTGTATACCGTCAAAGCGCTCCTCCAGTTTCCTCACCTCATCTATGTAAGCTTCCATCAATGAGCTTTGATAATCTTTGTTGATCTGCCTGACGACGAGCTGTGAGTCGCCCCTGACGATGAGCTTCCTAACTCCGAGGTCTGCCGCGATCCTGAGACCGGCAAGCAAACCCTCGTACTCAGTGGTGTTGTTGGTTGACATTTCCCAGGGGAAGTGCATATGGACGACATACTTGAGGTGCTCTCCGGTGGGTGCGACAAGCAGCACACCAGCACCAGCGCCCTGCAGCAAGAAGGCACCATCAAAGTACATGATCCAGTTGTGGCTCGTTTCCTTGTCGGGGAGAGTGGTCTCCTGCACCTCTTCGTCGGGCGTCGAGGTCCATTCCGCAACAAACTCTGCCAAGACTCTGCTCTGAATCGTCGAGGTACTTTCAAACTTCAAACCAAAGCTTGACAGCTCCAGGGCCCATTTCACAATCCTCCCCGTTGCATCTGGGTTGTGTAGTATCCGTTGCAATGGGAGGCGGGTGACCACCGTGATCTCACGCGCTTGGAAGTAGTGGCGCAGCTTCCTCAAAGCCATAAGGAGGCCGAAGAGCAGCTTTTGCACACGTGAGTACCCCGACCTAGCCCCCTGCAACAAGGAGCTGACGAAAGATACTGGGTGCTGCACCATTTTCTTCTTCTGTGCCTCTTCATCCGGCTGCGCGGGTCCTGTCGTGCCGGCACCGCCCCTGCAGGGGGCTCGATCTTGCCGGGATCGAGCCCTGCCGGAGAGGGTTTTGGCTTGCCATCTGTTGGCTCTGCTGCTGCCACTGCCTTCTCATCAGCCTCCCTCTGCGCCACTAGTGCGGCGCTAACCACCTGATTTGTTGCCGCTAGATAAAGCAGCAACGGTTCTTGTGGCTTGGGCGCGACCAACACTGGGTGAGGGAGTCCCGGATTAGGGGGTGTCCGGATAGCCGAACTATCATCATCGGCCGGACTCCAAGACTATGAAGATACAAGATTGAAGACTTCGTCCCATGTCCGAATGGGACTTTCCTTGGCGTGGAAGGCAAGCTTGGCAATACGGATATGTAGATCTCCTACCATTGTAACCGACTCTGTGTAACCCTAGCCCTCTCCGGTGTCTATATAAACCGGATGGTTTTAGTCCATAGGACATAACGACAATCATACCACAGGCTAGCTTCTAGGGTTTAGCCTCTTTGATCTCGTGGTAGATCTACTCTTGTAATACCCACATCATCAATATCAATCAAGCAGGACGTAGGGTTTTACCTCCATCAAGAGGGCCCGAACCTGGGTAAAACATCGTGTCCCTTGTCTCCTGTTACCATCCGCCTAGACGCACAGTTCGGGACCCCCTACCCGAGATCCGCCGGTTTTGACACCGACATTGGTGCTTTCATTGAGAGTTCCTCTGTGCCGTCGCAATCAGGAAGGATGCCTCTTCCCGTCTTTAAAGATGGTACCATTGCCAAAGGAGCTTTGGCCGCCGATCAAGCCATCCGGCTAGGTGGTTTTCTTAGGACCGCCTGTTCGGCCACCGCTTCGACGATGACCTCTCGGGTCATCAAAAGCGATCTTCGCGTCAACTCGGAATTTACCGAGCAGCTGGATCCGATGGAGCTCTCTTCCGTAAACGAGCTCTTGGATCGCATCGCCTCCCTGGGAGTCGCTACAGACTACGATCAGATTGGGCTTAAAACCGATCTGAGAGAAATTAACTCTCCCCAGGCTACCCACCACGTTGCTGTGGTAGAAGAACAACGCGGCGACTCTTCTTCTATATTACAAACCAGTTATGTCCGGATTCCCGATCCCTCCATGCCGGATTCCCGCGGAGGGACGGACGTCAACCGAGTACTGAACCTAAAGTCAGGCAGCGGACTAGATTCGTTGGACGACGCCCAGCAATCCAAGCTTCCAAATCCGGAAACTCCTCGGCCTTTGAGCCTCAGATTGGGCGTGGTTCCGAATTTAATGCCACCCGCCCACCCAAACACAAGCGATCTATCTCAAATACGGCAAGAGCCCGATGAGACAGTACATCATTACTGGGCCAGATTCCTCCTGGTTATGGACAGGATAAAGGACTGCCGTGAAGAAAGCGCAATCTCAATTTTCTGCAACAATTGCACGGATAAGGGAATCCTCAACGCCATAAGTCGTCATGAAATTACACACTTTGCTGATTTGGCATCCATAGTACGAAAGTACTGTGAGATGGAAAGCGCCTGGAAAACCGAAATCAATTTTTGGGATAATCTGGCCCTGAATACAGCCCCAGTCCGAAATAAAAGGGTGCATCATCGCCAGGCACCTGGGTTAAATACCAAAAAGCAAAAACCCTTCATAAGGCATGGAACCGTACTAGAGGGATGGCCCAACGGACCCTGCAAAATTCATAGCACAGAGGGCGCCACTCCAACTCATAGCCTTAGAGCATGTTGGATACTTCGGCAGGTGGCCAAAAGTGGCGAAGGTCTTCTAGCCCCGGAGAACCAGCCCAGCAGTACCAATACGGTATTAACAGTCTTCGAGACTTTCGCATCAAATAATATGCGGAAACGAACAATCCGCAGCCTCGCCGAAGTCTACCAAGTAGCAACAACAAATCCATGGAGCGACACGGCTATCACCTTCAATGCCAGCGACGAACCTAAATTCCGAATAGCCCGAGCACCAGCCGCATTGGTCCTCAGTCCAATAGTGGACGGCTTTCGTCTTACCAAGGTACTCATGGATGGCGGCAGCGGATTAAACCTCATCTACGAGGAAACCCTCCAAAAAATGGAAATAGACTGGAGCCGCATTGAGCGAAGCAGCACAACCTTCAGAGGAATAATCCCTAGTCGGGAAGTACGCTGCACAGGAAAAATCACACTAGATGTGGTGTTCGGCTCGCCGGACAACTATAGGTCCGAGGAAGTCACGTTCCAAGTGGCCCCGTTCAGCAGCGGATATCACGCTCTATTAGGACGAGAGGCATTCACAATTTTCCAAGTTGTACCCCATTACGGGTACATGAAGCTTAAAATGCCCGGGCCCAATGGAATCATCACTCTGGTCAGTGATCCGGACATAGCACTCCGCGCTGAAAATAAGACAGCCGCACTAGCCCTAGAGGCACTATCCGAAGCCCTAGCGGCAGAGGAACTCACTGCACTGCGCTCCACGGTGAATAGGGACGATGTGATACTCGATAAGAGATCTAAGTCCACCTCTTTTAAACCAGCAGACGAAATAGTCAAATTTCAGGTCCATCCAACGGACCCCACAAAGATGGCCTCCATCGGGGCACAATTAAACCCTGATGTAGAAGCCGCACTACGAGAATTCCTTCGGGAAAATTGGGACATTTTTGCCTGGCACCCTTCAGATATGCCAGGAATCCCACGCAGGCTGGCAGAGCACAGCCTAAATATCCTAAAAGGATTCAAGCCAGTCAAACAGGCTCTTCGACGATTTTCCGAACCCAAAAGACAGGCAATGGGAGAGGAGCTAGCCAAACTATTAGAAGCCGGATTCATCAGAGATATAAAACATCCGGACTGGCTAGCGAACCTGGTAATGGTACCAAAAAAGGACAAATCCTGGCGCCTTTGTGTCGATTTTAAAGACCTTAATAAGGCCTGTCCAAAGGATCCTTTCCCCCTTCCCCGCATCGACCAAATCATCGATGCTACCGCGGGGCACGATTCATTGTGTTTCCTCGACGCATACTCCGGATACCATCAAATCAAGATGGCGGAAGCAGACCAGGCCGCAACGGCATTCATTACTCCATACGGACTATTCTGCTTCAACACAATGCCCTTCGGACTCAAAAACGCCGGCGCAACATATCAGCGCATGATTCAGACATGTCTGGCTACCCAGATCGGCAAAACAGTGGAGGCATACGTAGACGATGTGGTCGTTAAGACCAAACACGTCGAAACTCTAGTAGACAATTTGAGGCTCACATTCAACAACCTCCGAGCATATGACATTAAGCTCAACCCGGAAAAATGCGTTTTCGGCGTACCAGCCGGAAAGCTCTTGGGCTTCATTGTATCCGGTAGAGGAATTGAAGCAAATCCAGCCAAGATCCGAGCTCTGTCACAATTGGATATCCCAAAAGATCTCAAACAAATACAAAAACTGACTGGATGCGTGGCGGCTCTAAGCCGCTTCATCTCCCGTTTGGGAGAAAAGGCATTGCCTCTCTACCGCCTCCTCCGGCGCACCGAACACTTCGAGTGGACGGATGCTGCCACGGCCGGACTCGAAGAAATAAAGGCCATATTAGCAACAAATCCGGTCCTGGCCGCGCCCAACCTAGGTGAACCAATGTTATTATATATCGCGGCAACGCATCAAGTTGTCAGCGCAGCGCTCGTTGTCGAACGAGAAACAGAAGGACACAAATTCCCTCTTCAAAAACCAGGGTACTACGTATCCATTGTCTTAACTCCATGCAAGTCCCGGTACCCACATTATCAAAAGATAGCGTACGCGGTGTTCATGGCATCCCGGAAGCTGCGACACTACTTTCAAGAGTGCTCGATAACAGTGGCCTCTGAAGTACCTCTCAATGACATTATAAACAACCGCGACGTGACGGGAAGGATTGCAAAATGGGCCATCAAGCTCTTACCATTTGACATAACCTACAAACCAAGGCGAGCTATAAAGTCGCAAGTTTTGGCTGACTTCATAGCCGAATGGACCGAAGCCGAACTCCCTAAAGAGTACGGCGCATACTCCAATTGGATCATGCATTTCAACGGCTCCAAAGTGTTGGTCGGCTTGGGGGCTGGCGTCGTATTGACGTCCCCAACCGGAGACACAGTCCAATACGTACTTCAAATAATGTACATGGACTCCAACAATGCAGCCGAATATGAGGCCCTTCTACATGGTCTCCGGATGGCAATATCCATGGGCATTCAACGCCTAGAGGTGCACGGGGATTCAAACCTCGCAATATCCCAAGTAAATGGAGACTTTGACGCCAAGGATCCGAAAATGGCAGCCTATCGTAACACCGTCTTAAAATTGTCAGCTCGGTTCGAAGGACTCAAATTCCACCATGTAGCCCGGGATAATAACCAGGCAGCCGACGTGTTGGCGCGCATTGGCGCAAAACGCGACGCCGTCCCTCCAAACATCTTCCTGGAGCGGCTCTTTAAGCCATCCGTATTATGGGAAGAGGAGTGTGGAAATAGCAATCCGGAACCAACCGCGCCACCCAACACGGAACATTCTGACACAGTCGGCGGCTCAGCCAATGAAATAACACCCTCAGCCCACGAAATAATGGCAGTAATTGCCCCGTGGACGGAACCATTCCTAGCCTACTTAACTAGGCAGGAACTTCCCGAAGACCAAAATGAGGCCCGCTGCATAGTTCGGCGATCTAAAGCCTACAAGGTCCATGAGGGAGAACTTTATAAGAAAAGCACAACCGGAGTCCTTCAAAGGTGCATCTCCGAAGAGGAAGGGCGGAATCTCCTGGCTGAAATTCACGCCGGACTCGGCGGGCACCACGCCGCAGCCCGGGCCCTTGTAGGCAAGGCCTTCTGTACAGGATTTTACTGGCCGACTGCCCGGGCAGATGCTCAGGACTTAGTCCAACGATGCGTCGGTTGCCAGCTCTTTGCTAATCAAAGCCACATGCCACCCACCGCCCTCAAAACTATACCCATCACCTGGCCGTTCGCGGTCTGGGGGCTTGACATGGTTGGACCCCTTAAAGGGGGAACCCACAAGCAAAAATACCTATTGGTCATGGTGGACAAATTCACCAAATGGATAGAAGCCAAGCCAGTTAAAACGGCCGAATCCGGACCCATGATAGACTTCATATCCGGGGTAGTACACCGTTATGGCGTCCCCCACAGCATCATCACTGATAACGACACGAATTTCACGGCCGACGAGGTTAAACTCTGGTGCAAAAATATGGGCATCAGGCTCGACTACGCTTCAGTCTATCACCCCCAAACTAACGGTCAAGTCGAACGAGCAAATGGTCTAATCATGAGCGGCATCAAACCCAGATTAGTGCGGTCCCTCACGGAATCTAACACGCACTGGGTAGAGGAGCTCGACTCCGTACTCTGGGGGCTGCGGACCACGCCGAACCGCACTACCGGATTCACACCATTTTTTATGGTGTACGGCGCAGAGGCAGTTTTGCCCTGCGATATAATTCATGACTCACCTCGCGTGCGCATGTACGAAGAAAGAGAAGCCGAGTTGGATCGGCAGGACAGTTTGGACGCCTTAGAGGAGGAGCGGGACGTGGCAAAAGCTCGTTCCGCATTCTATTAGCAGCAGGCTCAAAGATATCAAAGCAGAGAAGTACGGGCCAAAACTTACAATGTTGGCGAACTAGTTCTACGCCCGCCGGACAAGAAAAAGGACAAACTTAAGCCCAAATGGGAAGGTCCCTTCATCATCGACCAAGTCCTGACCGGCGGAGCATACCGTCTACGTAACGCATCTGACAACTGACTCAAGCCAAACCCATGGAACGCAGCCCGTCTCTGAAGATTCTACGCCTATCTCCGGACTCAGAGTTCGTCTCCTTCCTCCGTCCACCTTTTATATTTTCACTATCTTTTATTCCCCTCGTTCTCCCCCCTTTTCAGTAAAAGCTTTTGAGGGCAGATCTGCGCATTGTTCGCACACACTTGATGTGCTACTCGCACTCATTATACATGGGGGCTTCTTTAACATAAGCTTATTTATACGATCTTCATGCCCAACACATGTGTCATACTTCCGCATGTACCTTTTATTCACCATTATATGCATCGATATGACTTAAGTTTTGGCCAAGCTGGGTTGCCTGGCTCCTGTGCTTACCCCTACATTCCCGATTGTTCGGCTAGGAGGTAAAGGGAGCATCTCTGCGATTGTTACTGTCGGGTCAGCCGGATGTGTACCTCAGACTGGGTGAAGCCGAAAGCTAGTGTTCTTAAGAGAATATTCGGTCGGTGACTTGAAAGATGATTTATTACTTATTTATTTATCTGCCCCCAGATGCTTTTTCTGCTCTCTTTGCAGTACGGACATGCACCTTAGGGCATGCCTCCCAGGGAAAGGAACCCCTAACGGAACTATTCTCCCTGGAAGATATTTCTTACTAACCATATAATATAACATAATTAGTTGGGCACTTGTCTAATAAAGCACTAATGACCCCTACGCCTGGTCTCCATGCATGCCCCGGTTTTTATATTAGCACTAGGGTATTCGGACACACTCCGGACTGTTGGGTCCTGAGGTTGAAGTAAAAAGGTCCGCAAAGACAAACGATCTACAATCCGGCTAGAAGGCATTTTACATGTCATTTTAAAATTACATCATCAAATTGACTGATTGAACTCCTCTTCAATCCCATCTAACAGGCTGTCTAGTTTACAGTCCCGTTGGGAATATTTCGCGGCCAACTCTACTTGGCCATACATTAAGCTCACAGGTATCTCCTTCCCATCGGACCCCGCAGGTCCGACCTCGGCCATGTGGTTTGGATCAGCCTTCGTGTACCGCGTCTTCACCATGGCCCAGGCCTCTCTGGCGCCTTGACGGCAGGCCGATATCTTCCACAGACGGAAGCGCTGCCGTACTCCCTGAAGCTTCTCAGCAAGCCCTCCAAGACCCTCGGGTAGGGAGACGGACGTCCATAAGGCCTGAACGACGCCGCTCATCGCCTGCCGAATACGCTCGTGCAGTTGCAGCAGCTCGGGAAGAAGGTCACCCGTGGAACCAGGCATTTCCTCCGCCGGACGACCCGTGAGCACACCTACAGACACATTTCTGTCAATCGACTTCCTCGCCGAACTCTTCTTTTCAAAAGAGTTTGCTCAAGCACTTACTGTAAATGCCGCGACGAAGTCGCCGATTCTCCTTTACGGAGTCAGACAGCTGGACCCGAACATCTTTTAGTTTTTCGCCCAGCTTGGTGTTGGCATCTTGGAGTTTGTTCCTCTCCTGCTGCACCCTCATAAGCACCTTCTCGCCGGCCTTTAGCTGGCGCAGCAGATGTTGCTTGTCCGGATCCAGTCCGGCACCCTCTGCAATATTATTGTCAGACTTACGCACATACCACACTCCATAAACTACTTATCTTTTCGAAGTATGTATTACCAGATGGGGTCTCTGTGGCTCCCCCTGCGGCGGCTAGCACGGCCTCAAGTTGGGCCTTGCACTCTTGAAGCTCCTGGGACAGACAGGTATTCTTCTCCGTAAGATCCTGCATAACAAATGTTCCTTAAATCAGTTATTCTAACTATTTTAAGTCTCGGGGGCTACTGGCATATATTACTATTAAATTCCTCACCCGTATGTCTTTCACATACTGTTCCGTGGCTCTGGTTAGACCATCTCGAGCAGCACGAAGGTGCGCGTCTCCCCCATTAAAGGCACTCAGGGCCTCCGGAGAGAAACACGCGTCACGAAGAACCATCCGGCGGCGCCTGTGATTCATGGCGCTCTCCACCTCAGATTTGGTGGCGGACAGCCTGTCGGCATCCTCCGTTGTAGGAGCATCCGGCACATGCCTTGTGTTTGCCTCCCCTTTCGGACCACGCGCTGGAGCATGGCTGGCGGAGGCTTGATTGGCAACCTCTCCAGACACTGTCCGGCGAGCGCTCTTTCTCCTGAAAAAATCATGAGCGTTAATATGCCTCCTGGGAATCTCTCCCTTAAAAACGGCGGTGCACCGTACCGTTGTGGCGACGTTTCGATTCGCGCCGCACTCCTCTTCCGCCTGCTGGGCCGAACTGACCCTTGTTGGTCAGCCACCGCGGGTTCGGCTTCCCGCCTTAAAGGCGCCTCCTGTGAAGCACCGTTGGTATACGGTGGTCAGAAATGAGCATAGATCAAGTAATGGTGTCAGGACTCCGGTCCTAGTCACCTGGGAAGCCGGAGATAAACCGGGGTAGTCGGCCGTAATGGCGACTAGAGCATTATCCATGCTCAGTTGGTGGAACACCCCGTCAATCAGCTCCACCTTTATGTCCGGATCCTCTTTGGAGGACGGATCGAGGGATCGTCCCGGATACTCGGGCCGTGGAGTCAGGCTTTGTATGCCCTCCACGTCCTGGCGCAGCTCCTGCGTCAAAATCACAAAGTCAAACTTTATAAATTCTGATCAAGTTTATAGAGAGAACTATTTATATCTGCAATGTCAAATAAATAAATATGAAACTACATCATAAGATGAATCTAGTGGTATATGTTTGATATTCTAGATGTAAATGTTTTTCTCTACAAACTTGGTCAATGTTTGTAAGTTTTGACCTTTTCAAAACTCTATATGCACTATATTGTGGAACGAAGGGAGTACTTTTTATTAGGCTTCTTGTCGTTTTTGTCGGGGATTTGTCCCTGCAGACGATGGTTGTGGTAGCTGTCGGAGTAGACAACATACTTTTGCGAGGCAAGTTTGAGAAGTTGGCATCGTGTTACATGTCATTTTGTTTATATATGTCGATCTTATTCGACATCAATGATTGAGAATGCTTAATAATTGATAACTACTTACTCCGTCTTATAATATAATACATTTTTGTAAGTTAAACTACCTTGCAAAAACGTTTTACATTATGGGATGGAGTAGTAGTATGTAGCCGTGTGCATCAACCAATGCAAAGGACATGGCTTTTTCTCATTTTCAAAGTTGCACTGCTACAAGCTACAGGAATGTCCGCACGTTATGAAACTGCAAACATGCATCGACCAAATTATCCAACATCTCTTGTTAGTGCCCCTAGCTTGTCGCTGTTATATGCTTACTTGCAAGCAGAACAGTACAGCCGAAAGTATAAGATGACGAGGATTGTGCACCATATACTCCACTTACATTGTACTTTGACGCGTGTGGTTGTTCAATTAGCGATGGTGATCAGTACTACCGCGAGGTAAAAAGGTACACATAACTGAGCATATCATTGCATAAAGTTGTACTACGTACTTATGTACCAGTCATGCATATAGCACATTATTTCTTCTGAGAGACCAGGCCGTGCCGTTCTCGTGGTCCCATGTGCATCCTTTCTTATGGCATCTCCAACGGTAAATTTTTCCCTCCACGGACAGGGACCAGTCCATGAACACGAATACGGGAGGCCGCCATTCAACTATAGCCGCACACATTTTAACAACAGTTCAAACCAATCAGACGAAATTAATGCAAACACGGCCGAATTTCATATAAACAAGATGGATTTCGTATAAACCGGACGAAAACGTTTATTAAACATATTTTAACTAAAAAGGTAAAATTGTGTGCACGTATGGTCGCGGAGCTCCACTCCGACGACAAGGATACACTACACTAGTCCAAGGCCGGTCACGGCGGGTCCCTTTGTCTTCCCCATGTCTGGCATCCCGCTCACCGGACTGCCAGGAGCCCCGGAGGTATATGCTTCAGTGCGAAGGACGGCTCGCTTCCTCACCGCTCATCGGAGTGGAACCGCCGGCAGATGCTTCAGCCGGAGGCGAAGCGGTGGTGCCTCCGCTTCCGTGGAGCCCAGCCGGGGGTCGGCGATGGTCGATCTGCGCTAAAGAACCGGGCAAGACACCGGCTGTGTACGCCGGCGTCATCTCAGTTGTGACCTTCACATGAGCCAAGCGGCGACGGCCTCCCATGTTCTACTTCTCCTCGATGGTGGTGGCGGGCGCGGACATGCTAGCTGGTACCTCGTCGATGTCCGCATAGCCGGCTTCTTTCTCTTCCTTCATGACGTGGCTACCCGCGCGTCGATGGCGGATGCGCGATCGCAGGAACGGGAGGTGTGGTACAATGCACCATCGTTGACGGTAGCAATGATGCTTGTGCGGCCGTGCTCCTCGCCGTGCCGGGCTGGAGCAACTCGCCACTCCTCTGCGAGGTGGCTTGGAGCGGCGAGGTGTTGAACCATAGGCCGACTTGGGGAAACAACTTTCTCCGTTGGGCTAGGCGAGGGAGGTGGAGTAGCGAGCTACCTCGCTCGTATCCGTCGGGCTCGGCAGGCCATCCAGCCAGCTTTTATGCCGGAGAAATGCTCTTCCTGCTTGTCAGATGCCATCGAAAGGGTGGAAAATGGTGGAAGGAGGAGATGGGGAGCGGTTGAGTGGTGCGATTCTTGCCCGACGTCTGGCCTCGTTTAAATAGAGGGCGGATCGGAGGATCTTGCCCGACATTGCGTTTAATGCTTGCCCGCTCGTGAACGTGCGTGTGGTCGGAGTAGGTTTCTTGGCTTCCAGGCGGGTTTGATGGAGGCGTTTGAATGCGGCGATGAGGCGTTTTCAGTCGGGTGAGCAGCGGGCGGCGCCCTCAGCCGGCGCACTGCTTCAATGGCGGAGGTAGTGAGAGGTTGCGCCCGCCTTGAGGCACCTTCAATGTATTGCGGCCCACTCTACAGTGGCATGAATGCGGGCAACTGGCGACGGACGAGAAGCGAGTGGGGGGGAGTTGGTGGGTCAGGGTGTCGGAAGCGAGCATGGGATCGGTTCTGAGTTTGCAAAGCCCCTCCATGTTTGTCTCTGGTTTGTGGGAGAAAGTACATCCAGATTGGATGGCTTCCACTGTCCGGACAGCGCCGTCCGGCCCTTCCGAAGGCTTCATTGCTTGCTCATCCAAGAGGCTTGCATCCGCCAACATTATCCTCGAATCCAACATTAACCTCTCTTTCTCAGTCTCTATTGATCCAAAATTCAGGGCCTTCTCGAGCACCCATTTGAGACACGCCTTTTTCTCCAACTCTATCTTCTCGCTCTCAATTGCCAACTTGTTACTCACCCTCTCTCGGTCCCAGATCATCCTTTCTTTTTGTGCATCCAACATGATCTTGTACCTCTCTTCTTTCTTGTTCATGCAAGGTATTGATCGAAAAGGAGCAAAAAATGTACCATGTCCTACTGCGTCATTCTATCAAACAGGACATGGGCAGATGATACATCTCCAACATATCTACATTTCTTAATGATTTTCCTCTTGTTTTGGACTCTAATTTGCATGATTTGAATGAAACTAACCCCAGACTGACGCTGTTTTCAGCAGAACTACCATGGTGTTGTTTTTGTGCAGAAATAAAAGTTCTTGGAATGGAACGAAACGTTGCGAGGATTTTTATATCAATAAAGAGAATTTCTGGAGCTAAGAGATACCTGAGGGGGGCACCTGGGTGGGCACAACCCACCAGGGTGCGCCTACCTGTCGGTGGGAAACGACACCTATGGGATCACTGGAATCCCTTCTATGGTTGCGGGGCGCGGGGATCGCGAGGAGAGAGGGACTAGCAGATGACACAAGGGAGATTTACCCAGGTTCGGGCCGCAAAGATGCGTAAAAACCTATGATCCTGCTTTGGTGGATGTATTAGTGTTCTTGGGTTCTCGAACTAGCTCTAGGTGCTGCGAGGTTTCGAAAAGCCGAATCCCTTCTCGGTGTGCCATGGGCCTCCTTTTATAGACGAAAGAGGTTGCCACAGTGGCACACAGGAGGTGGAAAGTGCTACGGCGTTGCGAGCTTATCGCTGGTGTTACAGGACAAGACACATTTAATGTCAGGCTTAGGTGTCCCTCGCTTTATTGGGGACGGGAGCAAGGCCCGTCCCGTCCGTCGCCGCTCCTCCTCGCTTCGACACGTGCCCTGGCCAGCGGTGCATGCAGTGCCATGTAGGCAGGCAAGCAGCTGAGGTGGTGTGGTGGTGGAGCCTCCACAAAGGGTTGCATGTTGCCACGCAGGTGCCTGCTCAGCTGGCTAGGTCGGCAGCCGCATGCAAACGGCGGTGAGGACTTGGCTGGTGCGGGCCTGGTAGTGGTCCTGCCGGTGCGCTTGGCGAGGGTCTCGTCGGGTGGCCCGGCAAGGACTTTGTCGGGGGTCTCGTGGGTTTCTTCGGTAAGGACAGTTGCTATCCTCATTTGATCTTGAGCATTCTATGTTTTCACAAAGATCTGCATACCACCACGGAGGTGCCACCCGAGCCCTGTCCAACGCATATGTCTAGCGTTGGTGGGCCCAAGGGTGGCTCACTTTGGCTGGTGTGGGCGAGCTGCCCCGGCAAGGGTCTTGCCGGGGCTGCCGAGGCTGCCCCGGCAAGGGTCCTTCCCGGGGAAACCTGCTACGCCTATCTGATCTTTGTGGCCTTGGTCCTTGTCGTTGCTCTGTTTGCCTTGTGGCTTCGGCTTCTTCCCCGGCTTCCCTTTCCTGCCACGTCAATGCGTGGCCGTCGCGGGAGGCTCTGACTGCTGCTACGTCTTGAGCTTGCGTTGGTTTTGCTCGAAGAGGAGAGGGTGATGCAGCAAGTGTAGCGTAAGTATTTCCCTCAGTTTTGAGAACCAAGGTATCAATCCAGTAGGAGGCTCCTCAAAAGTCCCACGCACCTACACAAACAAACTGAGAACTCGCAACCAACGCGATAAAGGGATTGTCAATCCCTTCAAGGCCACTTGCAAAAGTGGGATCTGATAGAGATAGTATCATAAGATAAATATATTTTTGGTATTTTATAATATACATGCAAAAAGTAAAGATGCAAATAAAAGTAAATTGGAAGCAAATATGATAAGAGATAGACCCGGGGGCCATAGGTTTCAGTAGAGGCTTCTCTCGAGATAGCATAAGTATTACGGTGGTTGAACAAATTACTGTCGAGCAATTGATAGAAAAGCGAATAATTATGAGATTATCTAGGCATGATCATGTATATAGGCATCACGTCCATAACAAGTAGACCGACTCCTGCCTGCATCTACTACTATTACTCCACACATCGACCGACTCCTACCTGCATCTAGAGTATTAAGTTCACAAAGAACAGAGTAACGCATTAAGCAAGATGACATAATGTAGAGGGATAAACTCATGCAATATGATATAAACCCCATCTTTTTTATCCTCGATGGCAACAATACAATACGTGTCTTGCAACCCTTTCTGTCACTGGGTAAGAACACCGCAAGATTGAACCCAAAGCTAAGCACTTCTCCCATGGCAAGAAAGATCAATCTAGTAGGCCAAACCAAACCGATAATTCGAAGAGACTTGCAAAGATAACTCAATCATATAAAAGAATTCAGAGAAGATTCAATTATTATCCATAGATAAACTTGATCATAAACCCACAATTCATCGGATCTCGACAAACACACCGCAAAGAGAGATTACATTGAATAGATCTCCACAAGAGAGGGGGAGAACATTGTATTGAGATCCAAAAAGAGAGAAGAAGCCATCTAGATAATAACTATGGACCCATAGGTCTGTGGTAAACTACTCACAACTCATAGGAGGGGCAAGGATGTTGATGTAGAGGCCCTCCGTGGTCGATTCCCCCTTCGGCAGAACACCGGCGAAGGCTCCAAGATGGGATCTCGCAGATACAGAAAGTTATGGCGGTGGAAATTGCGTTTCGGGTGCTCCCTGGATGTTTTCGGGGTACATAGGTATATATAGGAGGAAGAAGTACGTCGGTGGCCGCCCGAAGGGCCCACGAGACAGGGGGCGCGCCCTACAGGGGGGGGCGCGCCCTCCTATCTCGTGGCCGCCTCGACTGCTTCTTGGCTTGCACTCCAAGTCCTCCGGATCACGTTCGTTCCAAAAATCACACTCCCTAAGGTTTCATTCCGTTTGGACTCCATTTGATATTCCTTTTCTTCGAAATACTGAAATAGGCAAAAAAAACAGCATTACGGGCTGGGCCTCTGGTTAGTAGGTTAGTCCCAAAAATGATATAAATGTGTAAAATAAAGCCCATAAACATCCAAAAGGGGTAATATAATACCATGGAACAATCAAAAATTATAGATACGTTGGAGACGTATCAACTGCCCGTGCACAAGTAAAGGGGTAAAAAAGGAGAGCCCCTACTTTTGTACACCGACAGGAGCCCCCAGGCCTGGGTCATACATAAGTGCAGTGCGTTGTTGGGCCAGGCCAAGAACGGTGCGCGGGCAGTTGGGGCGGATTTTTATCGCGGCCACTGTTCCGTCCGCCGTGCTTCCCCACGACACGCGTTGAACACGCGACGTGGGGGTCGTGCGCGCACGCATGATGGAAGCATGCTGGCGTCATCTTGCGGTGGAAAGTAAAGAGGTGGCTTGCGTGTCTCTTTGAGACCGTAGGGCCGCCTCTCATTTACTGCCCTCGATCAGGAACCGTCGTCCCACGCGTCCCACCATGCCCGCCCCTTGCGCCACGTTTGTTGCATGCATAACGCAGAGCGAATGACAGGCGCGCAGGACGTGGGGAGTTGCGCGCGTGCGGGTCGATTCCCACGCGCCTTCAATGAAGCTGGGAGGGCGGTCGATGGCCCCGCTCGCTGTCACTTCGAGAAGCTGGATTGGCCGAGAGGGGGCGGCCGAGCCTCGCCCCCGCCCCTTTATAAAGAGGGGAGCGGGAGGAACGGTGCTCCTCAATCTTTCACCATCTGCCTCTCTCCATTCCTGCTTCCTTTCTTCTTCTGCCATGGCGAGGGGGCGTGGCGATGCTTCATCGGTGGCAGCGAGGGTTTCAGCCAGGCAGCGCATCGCCCCTCCCCAAGAGATCGTAGCGGCGGAGCCGGCCGCTAGAGGAAGGGGGAGGGGGCAAGGTTGAGGCCGTCGTGGTGCCCGAGGGAGAGGAGGACGGGGCGGCAGGTCAGCTTCGCCTCCTCTAGTAGCCCTTCCTCCAATGGAGGGCCACGCCGGGGACAACCCCTGCAAATTCTTCATCAGCCTGCGCCATCCACCGCACCGTCGCCTTCACCTCCCGACTCCATTTGCGCGGGAGATGGAGCTAGATCCACCGCAGGCGCTGCGGATGCACATGAGGGGTTGCGGGAATAGTGGAACCTGGGTCGACGTCGAGTTCCCCGCCCCTCACGTCATGTACCTTCATCGAGGGTGGAAGACTTTTGCTCGCCTCCACAGCTTGATGGATGGGCTCTCCCTCCATTTCAAACTAATGGAGGGTGGCCTCCTCTCCTTCAAGATCTTCGGGCACGTCGGGACCCGCGTGAGGTGTTGCGTGGAGAGCTCCTCCGATGATGAAGATTTCTCCTCAAGCGAGAGTGGCGAGGAAGACAACGGCAGCGATGATGAGGGTAGCGGGCTGCAGGATGACGGGTCCGACTAGGTGTCGGGCGCCGCTCCAGGTGGCACTGACGCCCCCATCATCCGCGTTGCCGGCTCCTTGAACTTCTCGGGGTCGTCTCCTTGGGCGGCTGGTGTAGGGAGGCTGCGGAAGAGGAAGAGGGTGGGCGGCAAGGCCGTCAAGTCGGAGTACGCGGGCACCGACACCTTCGTCGCGTGTTGATGTCCTGCCGCCTCGTCTTCGAGCTCTGCCTCCAGCGCCGCCATGACCATCCAGCCCTTGGACGGGCACCGAGATGTTCTCTTGGTGTCTTCTGCCACTCGTAGCTCGCCTAGGCGCCCCTTTTGCCCTTCTGCTTTCTTGTTCCATTTCCTGAGGAGAGGGACAAGAAAGGGATTACGGGCACCTTATATCTTTTTAGTCTTGTAAGCCTTCGGGCCTTTGCTAGCTTTAGAACTTGTAATCCCCCTTTTTCATGTTTTTCATTTCGTATGTACTGTACCTTTATGGGATGTTTTTAATGAAAAAGGGATGTTTGCCAGGATTCTCGTTCGCGGAAGGGATCCACGACAAGGAGTGAATCCTTGTTGTCTTCAAGACAAATGCTTTTTTCCCGGTAACAGGCCTTGCCGTTTCCCCACCTTGCTCGACCTTTCTCGCGCTCCCGGCGGAGGCAGGGGCGAGATGGGCTTAGGCTCCTCGCCCCTTTTCTTTGCTGCCGCGGCTACGACCAAATTCAGACCCAGGGATAACCCTTGGGTGCCGAAAAGGGGGAGCACGGTAGCTCAGGGACAGAACAAGGCTTCACGCATCCCAGTCCATAACGAAATGCATGATGGGGGGTAGATAACTTATCTGGATCTGCAGCCCCCGGCGACCTTGGCTTGCCGTTAAGGGATCCTGGTTCTTGTAGCCCCTGGCAACTTAGGCTTGCCGGGGCTCGGACGCCGGTCCGTTCCCTTCTTCTAGAATAGCTTGACAAGAATGCTTATGTGCCCTGCGAACCAAAGAAGACAGAGAAGAACAAAGAGACGCGCACTTGACCTCTAAGCTAGGGGTTAGCCGCCGCTAAGCACTATCAACCCTAACCAAGGAAGAGACTCGACCTAGCATGCATGCTATAACTTAGGGCGCCAGCGCTTCGTTTATTTATGCTTAGGGTCTGTGCCTGGCTTTGTACAAAGGGTTACATGCCTTGCCGGCAAGGCTTGTACAAAAGGGGGGCTTGCCGGGAGGCCCGGTAGCCGCGCCTTATGAGTAAAACTTACGAAGATGCTCGATGTTCCATTAGTTGCTCACTGGAATGGCATCTTCGGTCTCTAGCCGGACTGCGCTGGGCCTGGTGACTCGCGTTACCCGATAAGGGCCTTCCCACTTTGGCGTTAACTTGTTGGAATTCTTGGCCGATTGAATGCACCGAAGAACAAGGTCGCCTTCCTCAAGGCTCCGGGCATGAACCTTGCGGCTATGGTAGCGACGCAAAGCTTGCTGGTAGCGTGCTGCTCTCACAGCCGCCCGGAGACGATCTTCCTCAAGGAGCGTTGCGTCATCTTGCCGTAGTTGCTCTTGCTCAAGCTCATCATAAGCGAGCACTCGAGGTGACCCGTA
Source organism: Triticum aestivum (assembly GCF_018294505.1). NCBI lineage: Eukaryota > Viridiplantae > Streptophyta > Magnoliopsida > Poales > Poaceae > Triticum > Triticum aestivum. Next base: position 25,352,456 of record NC_057801.1, read on the forward strand.
TATGAGTTCCGTGGGGAGAACGGCCTCTGCCTCGTAGACCAGGGCAATGGGTGTCTGGCCGGTGGCTCAATTTGGCGTCGTTCTGATCGACCAAAGAACCGCCGACAACTTATCAATCCAGCACCTTCCACTCTTGCGCAGCCTGTCGAAAGTCTTCGTCCTTAAGCCTCGCAGGACTTCAGCATTTACTCTCTCCGCTTGGCCGTTGCTCCATGGATGTGCCACGGAAGCAAAACAAACCCTCCTGCCGAGATCCTCAACGTATTGCATGAAGGCATGGCTTGTGAACTGTGTGCTGTTGTCGGTCATGATCCTCTTGGGCACCCCAAAACAGCACACTAGTCCCTTGAAGAACTTGATGGCTGACTGCGCTGTCACCTTCCTCACTGCCTCCACCTCTGGCCACTTTGTAAACTTGTCAACTGCGACGTACAAGTACTCAAAGCCCCCGACTGCACGGGGGAAAGGGCCCAATATGTCGAGCCCCCAGACCGAGAAGGGCCAGGAGAGAGGGATTGTTTGAAGGGCTTGAGCTGGTTGATGGAGCTTCTTCGAATGGAACTGGCATGCTTCACACTTGGTTACTAGTGCTGCCGCATCCTGGAGGGTGGTGGGCCAGAAGAAACCTTGCCGGAAGGCCTTGCCGGCAAGGGCCCTCGACCCTATGTGGGAGCCACATATGCCTCCATGTATCTCTGCCAACAGCCTTAGTCCTTCCTCTCGGGAGATGCACACCAATTTAACCCCATTCGATCTTCTTCTATACAACACGTTATCAACAAATCGGTACAGAGCTGACCGGCGGGCTATTCTTTCTGCCTCTTCCTGTTCCTCAGGAAGCTCCCCTTTTTGAAGGAATCGGACGGTGTGCTAGCCCATGCCGGAGCCTGTGGCTCGATGTCAAGGACCAAAGGCATCTCTTCTGCCACGGGAGCGGCTGCCTCCACGGCCATGACCTGAGGTCCTGCCGGAGTCGGTTGCCCCGTGGCAGGATCGGCATCCATGGCAACATCTCCACCGGCGGCTCCGGGGAACTCGGTGGGGAAGTACTTGCCGGGGCCTAGCTTCCTCCGCCTGCTTTGCCCGGTCGACGGCTCAACGGATGGTTGAGTTAACTGAAGAACAAAAGTACCTGGTTCCACAGGTAGCTTGAGGGCAGCGCGCTTTGAATGTAGTCGGCGATGTCGTTCTCCGCCCGAGGGACATGTTCTGCTTGTATACCGTCAAAGCGCTCCTCCAGTTTCCTCACCTCATCTATGTAAGCTTCCATCAATGAGCTTTGATAATCTTTGTTGATCTGCCTGACGACGAGCTGTGAGTCGCCCCTGACGATGAGCTTCCTAACTCCGAGGTCTGCCGCGATCCTGAGACCGGCAAGCAAACCCTCGTACTCAGTGGTGTTGTTGGTTGACATTTCCCGGGGGAAGTGCATATGGACGACATACTTGAGGTGCTCTCCGGTGGGTGCGACAAGCAGCACACCAGCACCAGCGCCCTGCAGCAAGAAGGCACCATCAAAGTACATGATCCAGTTGCGGCTCGTTTCCTTGTCGGGGAGAGTGGTCTCCTGCACCTCTTCGTCGGGCGTCGAGGTCCATTCCGCAACAAACTCTGCCAAGACTCTGCTCTGAATCGTCGAGGTACTTTCAAACTTCAAACCAAAGCTTGACAGCTCCAGGGCCCATTTCACAATCCTCCCCGTTGCATCTGGGTTGTGCAGTATCCGTTGCAATGGGAGGTGGGTGACCACCGTGATCTCGTGCGCTTGGAAGTAGTGGCGCAGCTTCCTCAAAGCCATAAGGAGGCCGAAGAGGAGCTTTTGCGCACCTGAGTACCTCGACCTAGCCCCCTGCAACAAGGAGCTGACGAAAGATACTGGGTGCTGCACCATTTTCTTCTTCTGTGCCTCTTCATCCGGCTGCGCGGGTCCTGTCGTGCCGGCACCGCCCCTGCAGGGGGCTCGATCTTGCCGGGATCGAGCCCTGCCGGAGAGGGTTTTGGCTTGCCATCTGTTGGCTCTGCCGCTGCCACTGCTTTCTCATCAGCCTCCCTCTGCGCCACTAGTGCGGCGCTAACCACCTGATTTGTTGCAGCTAGATAAAGCAGCAACGGTTCTTGTGGCTTGGGCGCGACCAACACTGGGTGAGGGAGTCCCGGATTAGGGGGTGTTCGGATAGCCGAACTATCATCATCGGCCGGACTCCAAAACTATGAAGATACAAGATTGAAGACTTCGTCCCATGTCCAAATGGGACTTTCCTTGGCGTGAAAGGCAAGCTTGGCAATACGGATATGTAGATCTCCTACCATTGTAACCGACTCTGTGTAACCCTAGCCCTCTCCGGTGTCTATATAAACCGGATGGTTTTAGTCCATAGGACATAACGACAATCATACCACAGGCTAGCTTCTAGGGTTTAGCCTCTTTGATCTCGTGGTAGATCTACTCTTGTAATACCCACATCATCAATATCAATCAAGCAGGACGTAGGGTTTTACCTCCATCAAGAGGGCCCGAACCTGGGTAAAACATCGTGTCCCTTGTCTCCTGTTACCATCCGCCTAGACGCATAGTTCGGGACCCCCTACCCGAGATCCACCGGTTTTGACACCGACATTGGTGCTTTCATTGAGAGTTCCTCTGTGCCGTCGCAATCAGGAAGGATGCCTCTTCCCGTCTTTAAAGACGGTACCATTGCCAAAGGAGCTTTGGCCGCCGATCAAGCCATCCGGCTAGGTGGTTTTCTTATGACCGCCTGTTCGGCCATCGCTTCGACGATGACCTCTCGGGTCATCAAAAGCGATCTTCGCGTCAACTCGGAATTTACCGAGCAGCTGGATCCGATGGAGCTCTCTTCCGTAAACGAGCTCTTGGATCGCATCGCCTCCCTGGGAGTCGCTACAGACTACGATCATATTGGGCTTAAAACTGATCTGAGAGAAATTAACTCTCCCCAGGCTACCCACCACGTTGTTGTGGGAGAAGAACAACGCGGCGACTCTTCTTCTATATTAAAAACCAGTTATGTCCGGATTCACGATCCCTCCATGCCGGATTCCCGCGGAGGGACGGACGTCAACCGAGTACTGAACCTAAAGTCAGGCAGCGGACTAGATTCCTTGGACAACGTCCAGCAATCCAATCTTCCAAATCCGGAAACTCCTCGGCCTTTGAGCCTTAGATTGGGCGCGGTTCCGAATTTAATTCCACCCGCCCACCCAAACACAAGCGATCTATCTCAAATACGGCAAGAGCCCGATGAGACAGTACATCATTACTGGGCCAGATTCCTCCTAGTTATGGACAGGATAAAGGACTGCCATGAAGAAAGCGCAATCTCAATTTTCTGCAACAATTGCACGGACAAAGGAATCCTCAACGCCATAAGTCACCATGAAATTACACGCTTTGCTGATTTGGCGTCCATAGTACGAAAGTACTGTGAGATGGAAAGCGCCTGGAAAACCGAAATGAATTTTTGGGATAATTCGGCCCTGAATACAGCCCCAGTCCGAAATAAAAGGGTGCATCACCGCCAGGCACCTGGGTTAAATACCAAAAAGCAAAAACCCTTCATAAGGCATGGAACCGTACTGGAGGGATGGCTCCACGGACCCTGCAAAATTCATAACACAGAGGGCGTCACTCCAACTCATAGCCTTAGAGCATGTTGGATACTACGGCAGGTGGCCAAAAGTGGCGAAGGTCTTCTGGCCCCGGAGAACCAGCCTGGCAGTACCAATACGGTATTAACAGTCTTCGAGACTTTCACATCAAATAATATGCGGAAACGAACAATCCGCAGCCTCGCTGAAGTCTACCAAGTAGCAACAACAAATCCATGGAGCGACACGGCTATCTCCTTCAATGCCAGCGACGAACCTAAATTCTGAACAGCCCGAGCACCAGCCACATTGGTCCTCAGTCCAATAGTGGACGGCTTTCGTCTTACCAATGTACTCATGGATGGCGGCAGTGGATTAAACCTCATTTACGAGGAAACCCTCCAAAAAATGGAAATAGACTAGAGCCGCATTGAGCGAAGAAGCACAACCTTCAGAGGAATAATCCCTAGTCGGGAAGTACGCTGCACAGGAAAAATCAAACTAGATGTGGTGTTCGGCTCGCCGAACATCTATAGGTCCGAGGAAGTCACATTCCAAGTGGCCCCGTTCAGCAGCGGATATCACGCTCTATTAGGACGAGAGACATTCACAATTTTCCAAGTTGTACCCCATTACGGGTACATGAAGCTTAAAATGCCCGGGCCCAATGGAATCATCACTCTGGTCAGTGATCCGGACATAGCACTCTGCGCTGAAAATAAGACAGCCGCACTAGCCCTAGAGGCACTATCCGAAGCCCTAGCGGCAGAGGAACTCACCGCACTGCGCTCCACGGTGAATAGGGACGATGTGATACTCGATAAGAGATCTAAGTCAACCTCTTTTAAACCAGCGACGAAATAGTCAAATTTCAGGTCCATCCAACGGACCCCACAAAGACGGCCTCCATTGGGGCACAATTAAACCCTCATGTAGAAGCCGCACTACGAGAATTCCTTCGGGAAAATTGGGACATTTTTGCCTGGCACCCTTCAGATATGCCAGGAATCCCATGCAGGCTGGGAGAGCACAGCCTAAATATCCTAAAAGGATTCAGGCCAGTCAAACAGGCTCTTCGACGATTTTCCGAACCCAAAAGACAGGCAATGGGAGAGGAGCTAGCCAAACTATTAGAAGTCGGATTCATCAGAGATATAAAACATCTGGACTGGCTAGCGAACCTGGTAATGGTACCAAAAAAGGACAAATCTTGGCGCCTTTGTGTCGATTTTAAAGACCTTAATAAGGCATGTCCAAAGGATCCTTTCGCCCTTCGCCGCATCGACCAAATCATTGATGCTACTGCGGGGCACGATTCATTGTGTTTCCTCGACGCATACTCCGGATACCATCAAATCAAGATGGCGGAAGCAGACCAGGCCGCAACGGCATTCATTACTCCATACGGACCATTCTGCTTCAACACAATGCCCTTCGGACTCAAAAACGCCGGCGCAACATATCAGCGCATGATTCAGACATGTCTGACTACCTAGATCGGCAAAACAGTGGAGGCATACGTAGACCATGTGGTCGTTAAGACCAAACACGTCGAAACTCTAGTAGACAATTTGAGGCTCACATTCAACAACCTCCGAGCATATGACATTAAGCTCAACCTGGAAAAATGCGTTTTCGGCATACCAGCCGGAAAGCTCTTGGGCTTCATTGTATCCGGTAGAGGAATTGAAGCAAATCCAGCCAAGTTCCGAGCTCTGTCACAATTGGATATCCCAAAAGATCTCAAACAAATACAAAAATTGACTAGATGCGTGGCGGCTCTAAGCCGCTTCATCTCCCGTTTGGGAGAAAAGGCATTGCCTCTCTACCGCCTCCTCCGGTGCACCGAACACTTCGAGTGGAGGGATGCTTCCACGGCCGGACTCAAAGAAATAAAGGCCATATTAGCAACAAATCCGGTCCTTGCCGCGCCCAACCTAGGTGAACCAATGTTATTATATATCGCGGCAACGCATCAAGTTGTCAGCGCAGTGCTTGTTGTCGAACGAGAAACAGAAGGACACAAATTCCCTCTTCAAAAACCAGGGTACTACGTATCCATTGTCTTAACTCCATGCAAGTCCCGGTACCCACATTATCAAAAGATAGCGTACGCGGTGTTCATGGCATCCCGGAAGCTGCGACACTACTTTCAAGAGTGCTCGATAACAGTGGCCTCTGAAGTACCTCTCAATGACATTATAAACAACCGCGACGTGACGGGAAGGATTGCAAAATGGGCCATCAAGCTCTTACCATTTGACATAACCTACAAACCAAGGCGAGCTATAAAGTCGCAAGTTTTGGCTGACTTCATAGCCGAATGGACCGAAGCCGAACTCCCTAAAGAGTACGGCGCATACTCCAATTGGATCATGCATTTCAACGGCTCCAAAGTGTTGGTCGGCTTGGGGGCTGGCGTCGTATTGACGTCCCCAACCGGAGACACAGTCCAATACGTACTTCAAATAATGTACATGGACTCCAACAATGCAGCCGAATATGAGGCCCTTCTACATGGTCTCCGGATGGCAATATCCATGGGCATTCAACGCCTAGAGGTGCGCGGGGATTCAAACCTCGCAATATCCCAAGTAAATGGAGACTTTGATGCCAAGGATCCGAAAATGGCAGCCTATCGTAACACCGTCTTAAAATTGTCAGCTCGTTTCGAAGGACTCAAATTCCACCATGTAGCCCGGGATAATAACCAGGCAGCCGACGTGTTGGCGCGCATTGGCGCAAAACGCGACGCCGTCCCTCCAAACATCTTCCTGGAGCGGCTCTTTAAGCCATCCGTATTATGGGAAGAGGAGTGTGGAAATAGCAATCCGGAACCAACCGCGCCACCCAACACGGAACATTCTGACACAGTCGGCGGCTCAGCCAATGAAATAACACCCTCAGCCCACGAAATAATGGCAGTAATTGCCCCGTGGACGGAACCATTCCTAGCCTACTTAACTAGGCAGGAACTTCCCGAAGACCAAAATGAGGCCCGCTGCATAGTTCGGCGATCTAAAGCCTACAAGGACCATGAGGGAGAACTTTATAAGAAAAGCACAACCGGAGTCCTTCAAAGGTGCATCCCCGAAGAGGAAGGGCGGAATCTCCTGGCTGAAATTCACGCCGGACTCGGCGGGCACCATGCCGCAGCCCAGGCCCTCGTAGGCAAGGCCTTCCGTACAGGATTTTATTAGCCGACTGCCCGGACAGATGCTCAGGACTTAGTCCAACGATGCGTTGGTTGCCAGCTCTTTGCTAATCAAAGCCACATGCCACCCACCGCCCTCAAAACTATACCCATCACCTGGCCGTTCGCGGTCTGGGGGCTTGACATGGTTGGACCCCTTAAAGGGGGAACCCACAAGCAAAAATACATATTGGTCATGGTGGACAAATTCACCAAATGGATAGAAGCCAAGACAGTTAAAACAGCCGAATCCGGACCTGTGATAGACTTCATATCCGGGGTAGTACACCGTTATGGCGTCCCCCACAGCATCATCACTGGTAACGACACGAATTTCACGGCCGACGAGGTTAAACTCTGGTGCAAAAATATGGGCATCAGGCTCGACTACGCTTCAGTCTATCACCCCGAAACTAACGGTCAAGTCGAACGAGCAAATGGTCTAATCATGAGCGGCATCAAACCCAGATTAGTGCGGTCCCTCACGGAATCTAACACGCACAGGGTAGAGGAGCTCGACTCCGTACTCTGGGGGCTGCGGACCACGCCGAACCGCACTACCGGATTCACACCATTTTTTATGGTGTACGGCGCAGAGGCAGTTTTGCCCTGCGATATAATTCATGACTCACCTCGCGTGCACATGTACGAAGAAAGAGAAGCCGAGTTGGATCGGCAGGACAGTTTGGACGCCTTAGAGGAGGAGCGGGACGTGGCAAAAGCTCGTTCCGCATTCTATCAGCAGCAGGCTCGAAGATATCAAAGCAGAGAAGTACGGGCCAAAACTTACAATGTTGGCGAACTAGTTCTACGCCCGCCGGACAAGAAAAAGGACAAACTTAAGCCCAAATGGGAAGGTCCCTTCATCATCGACCAAGTCCTGACCGGCGGAGCATACCGTCTACGTAACGCATCTGACAACTGACTCAAGCCAAACCCATGGAACGCAGCCCGTCTCTGAAGATTCTACGCCTATCTCCGGACTCAGAGTTCGTCTCCTTCCTCCGTCCACCTTTTATATTTTCACTGTCTTTTATTCCCCTCGTTCTCCCCCCTTTTCAGTAAAAGCTTTTGAGGGCTGATCTGGGCATTGTTCGCACACACTTGATGTGCTACTCGCACTCATTATACATGGGGGCTTCTTTAACATAAGCTTATTTATACGATCTTCATGCCCAACACATGTGTCATACTTCCGCATGTACCTTTTATTCACCATTATATGCATCGATATGACTTAAGTTTTGGCCAAGCTGGGTTGCCTGGCTCCTATGCTTACCCCTACGTTCCCAATTGTTCGGCTAGGAGGTAAAGGGAGCACCTCTGCGATTGTTACTGCCGGGTCAGCCGGATGTGTACCTCAGACTGGGTGAAGCCGAAAGCTAGTGTTCTTAAGAGAATATTCGGTCGGTGACTTGAAAGATGATTTATTACTTATTTATTTATCTGCCCCCAGATGCTTTTTCTGCTCTCTTTGCAGTACGGACATGCACCTTAGGGCATGCCTCCCAGGGAAAGGAACCCCTAACGGAACTATTCTCCCTGGAAGATGTTTCTTACTAACCATGTAATATAACATAACTAGTTGGGCACTTGTCTAATAAAGCACTAATGACCCCTACGCCTGGTCTCCATGCATGCCCCGGTTTTTATATTAGCACTAGGGTATTCGGACACACTCCGGACTGTTGGGTCCTGAGGTTGAAACGAAAAGGTCCGCAAAGACAAACGATCTACAATCCGGCTAGAAGGCATTTTACATGTCATTTTAAAATTACATCATCAAATTGACTGATTGAACTCCTCTTCAATCCCATCTAACAGGCTGTCTAGTTTACAGTCCCGTTGGGAATATTTCGCGGCCAACTCTACTTGGCCGTACATTAAGCTCACAGGGATCTCCTTCCCATCGGACCCCGCAGGTCCGACCTCGGCCATGTGGTTTGGATCAGCCTTCATGTACCGCGTCTTCACCATGGCCCATGCCTCTCTGGCGCCTTGACGGCAGGCCGATATCTTCCACAGACGGAAGCGCTGCCGTACTCCCTGAAGCTTCTCAGCAAGCCCTCCAAGACCCTCGGGTAGGGAGACGGACGGCCATAAGGCCTGAACGACGCCGCTCATCGCCTGCCGAATACGCTCGTGCAGTTGCAGCAGCTCGGGAAGAAGGTCACCCGTGGAACCAGGCATTTCCTCCGCCGGACGACCCGTGAGCACACCTACAGACACATTTCTGTCAATCGACTTCCTCGCCGAACTCTTCTTTTCAAAACAGTTTGCTCAAGCACTTACTGTAAATGCCGCGACGAAGTCGCCGATTCTCCTTTACGGAGTCAGACGGCTGGACCCGAACATCTTTTAGTTTTTCGCCTAGCTTGGTGTTGGCATCTTGGAGTTTGTTCCTCTCCCGCTGCACCCTCATAAGCACCTTCTCGCCGGCCTTTAGCTGGCGCAGCAGATGTTGCTTGTCCGGATCCAGTCCGGCACCCTCTGCAATATTATTGTCAGACTTACGCACATGCCACACTCCATAAACTACTTATCTTTTCGAAGTATGTATTACTAGATGGGGTCTATGTGGCTCCCCCTGCGGCGGCTAGCACGGCCTCAAGTTGGGCCTTGCACTCTTGAAGCTCCCGGGACAGACAGGTATTCTTCTCCGTAAGATCCTGCATAACAAATGTTCCTTAAATCAGTTATTCTAACTATTTTAAGTCTCGGGGGCTACTGGCATATATTACTATTAAATTCCTCACCCGTATGTCTTTCACATACTGTTCCGTGGCTCTGGTTAGACCATCTCGAGCAGCACGAAGGTGCGCGTCTCCCGCATTAAAGGCACTCAGGGCCTCCGGAGAGAAACACGCGTCACGAAGAACCATCCGGCGGCGCCTGTGATTCATGGCGCTCTCCACCTCAGATTTGGTGGCGGACAGCCTATCGGCATCCTCCGTTGTAGGAGCATCCGGCACATGCCTTGTGTTTGCCTCCCCTTTCGGACCACGCGCTAGAGCATGGCTGGCGGAGGCTTGATTGGCAACCTCTCCAGACACTGTCCGGCGAGCGCTCTTTCTCCTGAAAAAATCATGAGCGTTAATATGCCTCCTGGGAATCTCTCCCTTAAAAACGGCGGTGCGCCGTACCGTTGTGGTGACGTTTCGATTCGCGCCGCACTCCTCTTCCGCCTGCTGGGCCGAACTGACCCTTGTTGGTCAGCCACCGCGGGTTCGGCTTCCCGCCTTAAAGGCGCCTCCTGTGAAGCACCGTTGGTATACGGTGGTCAGAAATGAGCATAGATCAAGTAATGGTGTCAGGACTCCGGTCCTAGTCACCTGGGAAGCCGGAGATAAACCGGGGTAGTCGGCCGTAATGGCGACTAGAGCATTATCCATGCTCAGTTGGTGGAACACCCCGTCAATCAGCTCCACCGTTATGTCCGGATCCTCTTTGGAGGACGGATCGAGGGATCGTCCCGGATACTCGGGCTGTGGAGTCAGGCTTTGTATGCCCTCCACGTCCCGGCGCAGCTCCTGCGTCAAAATCACAAAGTAAGACACTTGACTTTGGGAATATGGATCGGATAGATAAACGACCGCTTACCCAGCTTTGAGGGTTATTCATGGAGAATCCATTCAATGGACTCACGCGGAGGAAGTCCTCCTTCTCCCCCTTGTACAAGCCAGTCAGGATCTTCACCAGATCGGCAGCCAATCTCGGCCCCTTGCGGCCATGACGGGTGGCATCATCCTCCCCGTTGAAATCCCACATGGGGCGAACCCTATATTGGAGTGGCTGCACCCCTCGCATAATGCACGTGTCCATGACTCCAATCATGGTCAATCCGGAGTGGGCCAGTAACCTTATCCGGCCCATGAGATATTGGACGCTCCCATCATCTTCCCGTTGAGGGCACCGTGGACGCCAACTTAGGCGTTTCTTCAAGGGAGCGTTGTTGAACTCCGGGAGGCTGATCTGAACTGGATCCGGCAGAGGGGCGTCTTCCATATAAAACCATTCCGAAGGCCAGTCTTCGGACGCCTTCTTCGGGGTTCCAGGCAGATATCCGGTCCCGGCGATGCGCCATATTTCGGCTCCGCCCACTTGATATATCGACCCCTCGTGAGAACGGGGTACAAGGCAAAATAATCTCTTCCACAGCGCAAAATGGGGCTCGATGCCCAAGAACAACTCGCAAAGAGCTACAAAGCCCGCGATGTGCAAAATGGAAGCAGGGGTAAGGTGGTGAAGCTGGAGTCCATAGAACTCCAGGAGCCCCCGGAGAAACGGATGTATGGGAAATCTGAGTCCCCTTATTAAATAAGGGACGAAGCATACCCGCTCTCCTCTGGAGGGATTGGGAACGCTCTCCGCCTGCTTTCCACCCTTGTAGGTGGCTAGTCCGGCTCGAACCGGAACCATGAAGGCCGGGGGAAGATATCCCTCTGCTTGAAGGGTCACTAGCTCGCTATGCGGGACTGAACATCTCCTCCAATATCCTGGCTGAGGGCTGGGAGCGCGAGAGGAGGAGCCGCGTTGACTATCCATGATGGAATAGATTTTTGTCAGAGGCGCTTCGATAGGTACTTGCGGAAGGAGGATGATGTGATTTGGATCTAGATCCTCGCCTCTCTTATAAGCGGCTCATTCACGCGGCTAGGGGGTAAAACGCAAAAATACCCTAGCTTTTCGCATTCATATGACACGTGGAAGAGGGCCATTATTGGACGTGGAAGCCAAGGAGCGCAACATGTATAAGGAAGCCGGACACTATTCAGCAGGCACATGGAATTTAAAGGAGAACCTGCCTTGCAACGCCGAAGTCAATATGCGTGCTGGACTCGTCGTGATTGAAGCCTGGTTCGGGGGCTACTGAGGGAGTCCCGGATTATGGGGTGTTCGGATAGCCGAACTATCATGATCGGCCGGACTCCAAGACTATGAAGATACAAGATTGAAGACTTCGTCCCATGTCCGGATGGGACTTTCCTTGGCGTGGAAGGCAAGCTTGGCGATATGGATATGTAGATCCCCTACCATTATAACCGACTCTGTGTAACCCTAGCCCTCTCCGGTGTCTATATAAACCGGATGGTTTTAGTCCGTAGGACATAACGACAATCATACCATAGGCTAGCTTCTAGGGTTTAGCCTCTTTGATCTCGTGGTAGATCTACTCTTGTAATACCCACATCATCAATATCAATCAAGCAGGACGTAGGGTTTTACCTCCATCAAGAGGGCCCGAACCTGGGTAAAACATCGTGTCCCTTGTCTCCTGTTACCATCCGCCTAGACGCACAGTTCGGGAACCCCTACCCGAGATCCGCCGGTTTTGACACCGACACTGGGGTAGAGGAGAGGTATCTCTTTAGAGCCTGCAGCGCTGCCTTGGCCTCTGGGGTCCACTCCATTGGCCCTGCCTTCTTCAAGATCTTGAAAAAAGGAAGGGCACGCTCCGCGGACTTGGAGATGAACCGGCTCATGGCGGCAATGCAACCAGTGAGCCGGCGCACGTCCTTGATCCGTCTGGGTGCCTAAAGTTGCTCGATGGCCTTCGCTTCAATCCCGCGCTAGGACACAAAGAACCCGAGGAGCTTGCCGGATAGGACACCGAAGACACACTTCTCGGGGTTCAGTTTGAGGTTGATCTTGCGCAGGTTTGTGAATGTTTCCTCCAGATCTTGCACAAGGGTCGCTTTGTCCTTGGTTTTGACCACTATGCCATCCGTATAAGCTTCCATATTTCTATGTAGCTGGGGCTCAAAACCAATTTGGACTGCTCTTGCAAAGGTTGAGCCAGCACTCTTCAACCCGAAAGGCATCCGTAAAAAGCAGTACGTACCACATGGGGTGATGAACGATGTCTTTTCCTCATCTTCTTTCATCATGAAGATCTGGTGGTATCCCGAGTAGGCGTCAAGGAATGATAATAGGTCACATCCAGCCGTGGAGTCAACAATCTGGTCGATGCGCGGTGACGGGAAGGGATCCTTTGGAAAGGCCTTATTGATGTCTGTGTAATCAATACATAGCCTCCACTTCCCATTTGCCTCGCGCACCACTACCGGATTGGCCAACCACGTCGGATGGAGTACTCCTCTCACCAAGCCTGCCGCCTCTAGCTTTCTGATTTCCTCCGTGATGAACTCTTGCCTCTCTAGAGCTTGCTTCCTGACCTTCTGCTTGATGGACCGCGCATGGGGACAGACAGCGAGGTGGTGCTCAATCACCTCCCTAGGAACACCGGGGATGTCGGAGGCTTGCCATGCAAACACATCGACATTTGCCCGCAGGAAGGTGACGAGCTCGCTTTCCAATTTGCCATCGAGGGTGGAGCTTATAGTAAAAGTTCCCCCCTTGCCATCCTCCTTGACGGGCACCTTCTTGGTCTCTGGTGGCGTGGCTCTGGACTTCTTGCTCTTGCCGGCGGAGCTCTCTGGCGCGTTCTCAGCGGAAGCACAACACCCCGAAGAGGTGCGTTTGCTGGAGTGGGCCCGAGGGGTCTCGCCAGTCTTCTTCTCCACCGGGGGTCCGTCAGCAGGAGCAGGCACCTTAGTGGCAGTTGCTGCAACTGCTTCCCGGTAGAGTTGGTCGGCGCAAATCAGCGCATCTTTCTTGTCGGAGGGGATGGTGAAGATGTTCATCGGCCCGGGCATCTTCAGCATGTTGTAGGCGTAGTGTGAAGCCGCCATGAACTTGGCTAGCGCCGGGCGGCCGAGGATCCCGATATAAGGCAAGGGGATCTCGGCCATGTCAAAAACAATCCTCTCTGTCATGTGGTTTAGCTCGCCCCCGAATGCCACGGGCAGCGTGATCTTTCCTTTTGGCTGGCTCCTCCCCAGGTTAACCCCTTGGAACATACCCATCTCCTCGAAGTCTCCATCAGGGATCTGCAGCCTTCTGACCACAACAGGTGAGATCAAGTTTAGGCCGGCCTCGCCGTCAACCAACATCTTCGTCACCTTGAGGTTGCGGATTGTTGGTGAGACCAACAATGGCAAGCACCCGACCGCAGTGGTGCAGTCGGGGTGGTCCTCGGTGTCGAAGACGATGGGCGTGCTGGACCATTTCAGTGGCTTCCGTGTGTCAAACGATGGCTCCACCACTGTGATCTCACGCGCCCACTGCTTGAGTTGGACATGGGATGTATGCAGTGAGGCGCCACCATAGACACACATGGCCTCCATGGCTTTCTGAAACTCGTGGTCACCGGACTCGTCGTCCTCGTCATGACCATCGTGTTCCTGCTTCTCGTCACGGCCCCGGGCGGGCCTCTCTTGCTGATTATCCTTGTCGCAGTGGCCTCCTTGGCCGCCGTGTTTCTTGCCGGATCCCTCGGCACCATCTGGGGCTTTCTCCTTGTCCCGCCGCTCATACTTGGCTTTCTGCTTCTCAGTGAGCAGCTCTACCTGCCGGCAGTTCTGGAGATCATGGCCCTTGGTGTGGTGGATCTTGCAGTACTGCTTGTCGGAGCTTCCTGGCTTGTTGGCAGCCGCCAAGGCCCGACAAGCGTTGCACCCAGCAACCTCCTTGCCGGGGTCGCTCGCCTTGGTCTTCTTGGTGGCGCCGGTGTCGTCGGATCCCTCGACGGCAAGCACGGCCTTACCCTTGCGCTTTTTATTGCGGCATCGGCCCTTCTTCGTTGGGGTGATGGTGTCATCCGTCGAGTCGGTTTCCGCACCGGCGTCCTCGCCGGGGTACTTCCTTCCCTCTTCAGCGCGAGCGCACCGGTCGGCCAGAACATAGAGCTCAGCCACATCCTTAACCTTGTTCATCGCCAGCTCTTCTCGCATCTTGCAATCGCACATGTTCTGATGGAACGCACTGATCACGGCGACAGGATGGACGTCGGGGATGTTGTACTGCACTCGGCTGAACCTCTGGATGTACTTGCACAGGTTTTCTCCTTCCTTCTGGGGGAAGATGTGTAAATCATTTGCCTGGCCATGAGCTTGGTGACCTTCGGTAAAGGTGCCCACAAACTCATGGCACATATCCGCCCAAGAAGAGATGGAGTCCACCGGCAAGTGCATTAACCATGACATAACATTAGGCTTGAGTGCCAACGAGAAGTAGTTGGCAAGCACCTTATCGTCGCGGGCCCCAGGAGCTTGCATCGCGATGGTGTAGATGCTGAGGAACTCCGACGGGTGAGTCTTGCCGTTGTACTTCTCGCCAACGTCGTGTTTGAACATGCGGTGGGAGGGCCACTGGAACTACCGCAACTCACGGGTGAAAGTCGGACAACCCACCTCGTAAGGTAGGCCACCGTAGCCTCCCAGCACTGGGTGGTCCGTAGAGGGCCCCGCCCGCCTATCCAACTGGTAGCGCGCGTCACATCAGCGCTCGATCATAGTTCGAGCGTCCTCATGAGCCCGCTCCCGAAGGACTTGGCACTGATCGCGGTTGGTTCACGGGTCGGAGGACGCGATTGAAATATCGTCTCGAACATTGTCGCGACGAGCCGACGCCCGGGTTGGCCGGGACGGAGGAGGGGAGTGCACCGTGGCTGCATCGCCTCCACCACGGTCTCTGCTGGCATGCGGTGGCCTGGTGGAGCGACGGCCTACGGGTCCCGCCGGTCACAACTCATCGTTGTTGGCGATGCCGACGAGGCTCCGGACAGTTTCCCTCCATTCGTCGAGCTTATCTGCGGCGGGAGGAAAGTCGAGGAGCAGCTGCACGTGTGCTAGGGCCTCCGCTGGCGTGAGCGGCGGTGAAAGCTGGGTGGACCGCGATGCGCCTCGACTTCTAACCATGTTAGAAGGAGCTGCATCACTGCCCCGCAGCCGTTCGCCACCTCCGTCAACACTTCGGCGCGCATGCTGACCCTCCTCGTCATGTGATGGGCGCACGGGACACTTCCCAGGGCGGCGCGTAGGGTCACCGGCAGGGTGACGCTGCTCATCACGCATAACCTGGGAAGAGCGTGCCATGGGCACTGGTGTTGGCGTCTTAGAGCCCGCCGTACCGCCACCTGGCGAAATGGCGGCGCCCTTGGAGGGCCTCGCGCCGCCTGCGGGGGCCCTGACTCCGCCTGCGGAGCCCGCGACTGGTGGCTCGTCGCTCGGCGCGTGAACGACGCTGCTCGCCAGGCCTGGACCGTCAGGGCGGTGTGGATGGTCGCGGGCTTCTACATCTTGAGCTTGCGTTGGTTTTCCCCCACTACAAAAAAAAGACACATCCGTGGCATTTTGGGCCGAACGAATTTTTTTTCTGTCATACATATGACACTTCTATGATGATAATTGTGACAAAACCCGGTATCATCATAGATGTTGTGGGCTCCTACTTCTATGACAAAAATCATGACAGAAAATGGGCTTTTCGTCCTGGGCGGGCCGGAGATGCAGCTGCATGACATTCTTTGGGCCGTCCATGACGGAAAAAACCGTGGTAGAAGCGAGGGGAAGGAAAATTTCGGGGAGTTGCCGGTTACGGTGGGAGGTCGGGGGCGGAGCGATGCACATTTCTCTCGTACGTACGCGCGTGTGTGCGAGGCGTTGGCTCTAACTGAACCCGAGCGAGGCGTTGGGCTCTAACCGAACCCGAGCGATTGCACTGCAGGCTACGCGTTACTGAACCCGAGCGATCGATCAATGGCTGTTAACTGAAACCGATGGAGCGATTCCTTCGCTACTGCTGCTAACAGAAGCCGATCGATTGGATGAACAGTGAGCGTTGCGGGGGGCTGGTGGTTTGGATGAACAGTGAGCGGTGGCGTTGCCTCTGGATGAACATGAACCCGTGGTGTGGAGGGCTGGATGAACAGTAGACGGTGGAGGGTGGCCGTGGAGTGGTGGTTGAATAGGACCCCGTGGTGTGGAGGGCTGGATGAATAGTAGATGGTGGAGGGGTGCCCGTGGAGGGGTGGTTGAACAGTAGCCGGTGGAGTAGCGTGCGGTGGAGGCTTGATGAATAGGAGCCCGTCGAGGCTAGAGGAGGTCGACGGTAGCCCGTGGAGGCTGGAGGAGGTCGACGGTGGAGATGAACAGTATCCCGTGGAGACC